>NC_142769.1:11705957-12011518 GCF_988280905.1 Pimephales promelas
TAGACGAGGCTCATTGTTCACATGAACACCATGACTTGGTAAGACAAAGAATAGGGCCCGTTCACAGATCGCTTCTTTTGCGCACTCAAGTTTGTCATTTCAAATGTACGTTCTCATAATGGAAGCAACGTTGTCACGCGGTCAGGCGTCTGATTGACTCGTCAAACGCGTGCGTTTCGACAGCCAAGGGACGCGCGATTTGCCATAAAATATAACATCTTGACCATATTTAATGTTAACATATATTGCATAAATATTTGTATGTGTGAATATGACAAATATTATGCCCAGAGCTTTCAATCATTTTTTCATGTATTCTTCGGATGTTCATGCCTATTCCAGGCGTTGTAAAGATTTGTATCTTGCCTTTTGTAGAACTACAGCTAATCAATCTACACTGAAATACAGAGGGAATTCCCTCTGGAATCATTTGGACCCTGTTTTAAAGACTAAAATCACTATAAACACTTTTAAAAGAGAGCTGAAAAAATGTTAACATATAATTAAGTTTATTTTGTTAATTTGTTGTATTAACATGATTGATGTATTGATTATATTGTCTTGCTTGATCATGTAATTTTATGTCCATTTTAATGAGATTTTGGGGATAAGACCTCATGGTCTTCTCACTTTCTCCCGCACAGTTTTTTTTTTTTTTTTCCGTTAATGGACTTGTAAAGTTGTATTTTAAATGTTATGTGCAAATAAATAAAATCTAAAAGCTCGCGTTCTTAACGTGCGCTTTGTGGTCACGGAAAATGCGCATGAGAAACTCCCGGTTTTGCAGCAAAACGTGTGTCCTCGACATGTGATCTGATATTTAAACGAGATTGTTTCTGTCTGCAGGTGTTTTATGCTATATTAACAGCCAGTGTCTTATTATTCGAATTAATTGAATTTATTGATCGAGTTTAGGAATTTAAAATGAAAGATGAAGCATACATTTAATAATATTGGGGGATGGATGCCCTTTAACGGTGCAGAAATTACAATATGGTGATTTAAATATCAAAGCTGATTGATCACTCATGAGAATATTGTTTCAGAATAAAAAAAATAAAATATAAAAAATGCTTTCAAATCAGTACTGATTTTTTTTCTTTTTTTTCTTCTTTCAAATCAGTACTGATGTCAGGCGTTAAAAAAATAAAAAAATAAAAAATAAAAAATAAACTAAAAAAAAATGTGTTTGTTTCCGGTTTCCGACCGACCCTGTCAATTTATGTGCGACCCCAAATTATTTTATGAGCTTGGGGAAGAAATAATAAAAATTAAATAAATACACAAATAAAAAACTCTGAGGCGAACTATTAATTTATGTTTTTGTACAGCTCCGTCTTTTTATAGCACGCGATGTAAGATGCATCTTGTCCTCCAGCAATCTATTAACAAACGAGGCAGATATCGTTCGTCAAACTGAACTATAATACATATTATACAAGTCTTTTTTTGTAATTTAGGATATTTTTATTCATGTTCGCACACATACAAATACATGCATTCATATGCATGCACACACCACATACTAATACCTCCATCCGCCTATAGTTTTATAAAAAATCATCCTATCATGATCCAATCATGATCCCAATCGCATCTTCTGCTGTCTAGCACTTCTTTCGCCATGTATTTGTTCGTTTCTTTCATTATTTTATGCAATCCAAAACACTCTAACCTGCCGCGGTTCGTATCTCTAGAGCCCGTCTAACTTGACCGCTTTTCCGGGACAAATGGATTTTTGAAGTACAAGTAAAAGAGAATTTTACTCGCCTCAACGGACAAGTAGCCTGAACATCAATAACAAACAAAAAAATAGCTAGGGAATCACTAAACCGAGAGAATGATTCTGATTTTATTACATTTATTGCAAGTTGCGATCGATTGTGGATAATAAATGTAGCAGGCCTACTGTATTACTGATGGTAAGGTTGCGCTGTTGACGCTCGCGCAGAGAAATCTACACACATGAGCGGAGCACACACACACACACACACAGTTAACAACATACTCTGCCTATAAAAAATCTAAATGTGGAGTTTTTATATTTTAACATATGTTAAGCACTAAGCAGCCTCAATTATTTTTCCTGAATACCATCACGATTGAAAAAGTGACATTGATTTCCTACAACAGTTCAATAAACAGTTAAGATTAAGTCACTTACTGTTTATAAGCAATATTGGGTGTTTTTGTTCCATTTCAGCAGCGAAAATAGTTCCAAAGAAAAGTCACAGCAGAACCACGAAGCATCTCACAGGAACTCATCCTGTTTTCATTACTGAATGATTCAGCATTTTGAACGAATCGGTTGAGTCAAGGATTCAATGACCCATTCATAAACATCAACTGTCTCATTCTTGAATGAATCAACCGTTTGAACGAATCGTTTGAATTAATGAATCAATAACTCACTCATTTATACGGCCGCCTGCCGCCACCTATTGGCAGTTTAGTGTTATGTTTATAAGTAGCCTAGTATAATTCTTTTCAATATTTCTTATTTGCACATTTAAATCAATTTCATAACATTATTTTATGAAATTGTAATTTTTCAGTGTAAATGATTTAATTTCATCAGCCCTACCTAGGGTAACAGTATGCTTCATCTTTCATTTTAAATTCCTAAATTTGATCAATAAATTCAATTATTTAGAATAATAAGACACTATAGGGCATTTAATAATATTGGTGGATGGGGATGCCCTTAAAGGTGCATATATTACAATTTGCCTTTTTAAATATCAAAGCTGATTGAACACTGATGAGAATATTGCTTCAGAATAAAAAATAAATACATTTTAAAAATCCGGACAAGCAACTTTTTTACTCGGACAAGTGATTGACAGATTTACTTACTTGTCCGGAGGACAAGCACGTGAAAAGGCTTAAGGGGATAGTTTACTTTGAAATTAATTTTTGATATGTTTTAGCTTAACTCAAGGGCATCCAAGATGTAGGTGTCTTTGTTTCCACAGTAGTTTCAATTTTGATATTTTTAGGTTTGACTATCCCTTTAATGTCGAGCCCTGAATAATTTCCTACCCATCCCTTGCTGCCACTGAAAAAAAAAAAAAAAAAAATTACCTACCGACCCATGACCTCAACTGACAACCAACCGGAACCAAGTTTTTTTTTTTTAGGCCTCGTACACCAAACGTCTGTACTCTGTATTGAGCTGCTTCATGTCAATCACTGTATGCTGTATGCTTTCGAATCAGTTCTGTGATGTCATACACCAATCGTCTGTACTCTGTACTGAGCTGCTTCATGTCAATCACTGTATGATGTATGCTTTCGAATCAGTACTGTGATGTCATACAATCGTCTGTACTCTGTACTGAGCTGCTTCATGTCAATCACTGCATGCTGTATGCTTTCGAATCAGTACTATGACGTCATACACCAATCGTCTGTACTCTGTAACAGGCGCGGATTTATGGGCGGCCAGATTGACAGGTGGCCCACCCAAACAGATTATTAAAAACAATTTAAATTTTTAATTTTCATAATAATAATGAATTAAGTTTGGCCTTACGGCCCCCCAACACTTTATATGATATGACAAGCGCTGAGCGCGTCCATCTCTGGCTCAGCGCCAGCGAGCGCACAGTTTGAATCTGGCAGTGATGTCATGTCACTGTACATATTTTGTCCAGACTTCGACACCCTTGCAAGGAGAGTAGACGAGGCTCATTGTTCACATTGGTAAGACAAAGAATAGGGCCCGTCCACAGATTGCGCACTCAATTTTGTAATTTCAAATGTACGTTCATAATGGAAGCAACGTTGTCGCGCGGTCTGGCGTCTGATTGACTTGTCAAACGCGTGCGTTTCGACAGTCAAGGGACGCGCGATTTGCCATAAAATATAATATCTTGACGACATTTATAAAATATAACATCTTGACCATATTTAATGTTAACATATATTGCATAAATATTTTTATGTATAAGTATGTGTGAATATGACAAATATTATGCCCAGAGCTTTCAATCATTTTTTCATGTATTCTTCGGATGTTCATGCCTATTCCACTAGGCGTTGTAAAGATTTGTATCTTGCCTTTTGTAGAACTACAGCTAATCCAACCCGATCTCACGGGAATTCGTACGAATTTTACGAGGTGGCTAATTCGTAACAATTCATACGACCTCAGTCGTACAAATTAGTACGATTTTTGCTAAATCGTACATATTTTACGAATTGGCCAATTCGTATGAATTCGTACGAATGACCTACCCCTGACCCCGCCCCTAAACATAACCGTCACGTGGGTTTAGCCAAATCGTATGAATTCGCACGAGTGAGGTCGTACGAATTAGTACGAATTAGCCACTTTTTAATCACTCGTACGAATTCGTACGAATTGGTCGTGAGATAGGGTAGGCTAATCAATCTACACTGAAATACAGAGGGAATTCCCTCTGGAATCATTTGGACCCTGTTTTAAAGACTACAATCACTATAAACACTTTTAAAAGAGAGCTGAAAAAAATGTTAACATATAATTAAGTTTATTTTGTTAATTTATTGTATTAACATGATTGATGTATTGATTATATTGTCTTGCTTGATCATGTAATTTTATGTCCATTTTAATGAGATTTTGGGGAAGTGGTTTTATAAGACCTCATGTCTTCTCACTTTCTGCCGCACAGTTTTTTTTTTTTTTTCGTTAATGGACTTGTAAAGTTGTATTTTAAATGTTATATGTGCAAATAAATAAAATCTAAAAGCTCGCATTCTTAACGTGTGCTTTGTGGTCACGGAAAATGCGCATGAGAAACTCCCGGGTTTGCAGCAAAACGTGTGTCCTCGACGTGTGATCTGCTATTTAAACGAGATTGTTTCTGTCTGCAGGTGTTTTAGGTTAACAGCCATATATTGTCTTATTATTCGAAATAATTGAATTTATTGATCGAATTTAGGAATTTAAAATGAAAGATGAAGCATACATTTAATTATATTGGGGGATGGATGCCCTTTAACGGTGCAGAAATTACAATATGGTGATTTAAATATCAAAGCTGATTGATCACTCATGAGAATATTGTTTCAGAGTAAAAAAAAAATAAATAAAAAAAATGCTTTCAAATCAGTACTGATGTCATACACCAATCGTCTGTACTCTGTACTGAGCTGCTTCATGTCAATCACTGTATGATGTATGCTTTCGAATCAGTACTGTGATGTCATAATCGTCTGTACTCTGTACTGAGCTGCTTCTTGTCAATCACTGCATGCTGTATGCTTTCGAATCAGTACTGTGACATCATACACCAATCGTCTGTACTCTGTAGAGAGCTGTTTCAAGTCAATCACTGTGTGCTGTATGCTTTCGAATCAGTACTGTGACGTCATACACCAATCGTCTGTACTCTGTAACAGGCGCGGATTTATGGGCGGCCAGAGTGACAGGTGTCCCACCCAAACAGATTAATAAAAACAATTTAAATGTTTAATCATCATAATAATAATGAATTAAGTTTGGCCATACGGCCCGCCCAACACTTTATATGATATGACAAGCGCTGAGCGCGTCCATCTCTGGCTCAGCGCCAGCGAGCGCACAGTTTGAATCTGGCAGTGATGTCATGTCACTGTACATATTTTGTCCAGACTTCGACACCCTTGCAAGGAGAGTAGACGAGGCTCATTGTTCACATGAACACCATGACTTGGTAAGACAAAGAATAGGGCCCGTTCACAGATCGCTTCTTTTGCGCACTCAAGTTTGTCATTTCAAATGTACGTTCTCATAATGGAAGCAACGTTGTCACGCGGTCAGGCGTCTGATTGACTCGTCAAACGCGTGCGTTTCGACAGCCAAGGGACGCGCGATTTGCCATAAAATATAACATCTTGACCATATTTAATGTTAACATATATTGCATAAATATTTGTATGTGTGAATATGACAAATATTATGCCCAGAGCTTTCAATCATTTTTTCATGTATTCTTCGGATGTTCATGCCTATTCCAGGCGTTGTAAAGATTTGTATCTTGCCTTTTGTAGAACTACAGCTAATCAATCTACACTGAAATACAGAGGGAATTCCCTCTGGAATCATTTGGACCCTGTTTTAAAGACTAAAATCACTATAAACACTTTTAAAAGAGAGCTGAAAAAATGTTAACATATAATTAAGTTTATTTTGTTAATTTGTTGTATTAACATGATTGATGTATTGATTATATTGTCTTGCTTGATCATGTAATTTTATGTCCATTTTAATGAGATTTTGGGGATAAGACCTCATGGTCTTCTCACTTTCTCCCGCACAGTTTTTTTTTTTTTTCCGTTAATGGACTTGTAAAGTTGTATTTTAAATGTTATATGTGCAAATAAATAAAATCTAAAAGCTCGCGTTCTTAACGTGCGCTTTGTGGTCACGGAAAATGCGCATGAGAAACTCCCGGTTTTGCAGCAAAACGTGTGTCCTCGACGTGTGATCTGATATTTAAACGAGATTGTTTCTGTCTGCAGGTGTTTTATGCTATATTAACAGCCAGTGTCTTATTATTCGAATTAATTGAATTTATTGATCGAGTTTAGGAATTTAAAATGAAAGATGAAGCATACATTTAATAATATTGGGGGATGGATGCCCTTTAACGGTGCAGAAATTACAATATGGTGATTTAAATATCAAAGCTGATTGATCACTCATGAGAATATTGTTTCAGAATAAAAAAAATAAAATATAAAAAATGCTTTCAAATCAGTACTGATTTTTTTTCTTTTTTTTCTTCTTTCAAATCAGTACTGATGTCAGGCGTTAAAAAAATAAAAAAATAAAAAATAAAAAATAAACTAAAAAAAAATGTGTTTGTTTCCGGTTTCCGACCGACCCTGTCAATTTATGTGCGACCCCAAATTATTTTATGAGCTTGGGGAAGAAATAATAAAAATTAAATAAATACACAAATAAAAAACTCTGAGGCGAACTATTAATTTACGTTTTTGTACAGCTCCGTCTTTTTATAGCACGCGATGTAAGATGCATCTTGTCCTCCAGCAATCTATTAACAAACGAGGCAGATATCGTTCGTCAAACTGAACTATAATACTGTCACGGGGTATGGTGCAGGAGAACAGGAGTGCAGACAGAATGAGCGGGAGGAATCCAGATAACCAAAGAAACGTATTTATTTTCCACATACAGGCAGGAGGACGGGGTTTCACAGAGGTAACATTCAACATCGACCGACAACCATTGAGTAAAACAGAGGAAACTAAATACACAGAATAATCAAACATAATGGGGTGAGAACAGGTGAAACAGATGACGATGACGAGGAACAGGTGGCTGATGAGGGAGTGACCACGGGATAGGGTGACGAGAGGATCCTGGGAAGTGTAGTGCTGAAGACAAGACAGACTGGTGCAGACGGAGGACTGTGACAGAACTCCCCCCTCCCGGGAGGCGTGACCTCACGCCGTGGAACAGAGGAAGGAGGGGGGACGAACTGGGGCCTGAGAGGGGCGTGGCCAGGGCGGAGCAGGCTGAGGGCGTGGCCAGGGCGGAGCAGGCTGAGGACGTGGCCAGGGCGGAGCAGGCTGAGGGCGTGGCCAGGGCGGAACAGGCTGAGGGCGTGGCCAGGGCGGAGCAGACTGAGGGCGTGGCCAGGGCGGAACAGGCTGAGGACGTGGCCAGGGCGGAGCAGGCTGAGGGCGTGGCCAGGGCGGAACAGGCTGAGGGCGTGGCCAGGGCGGAGCAGACTGAGGGAGTGGCCAGGGCGGAGCAGGCTGAGGGCGTGGCCAGGGCGGAACAGGCTGAGGGCATGGCCAGGGCGGAGCAGGCTGATGGCGTGGCCAGGGCGAAGCAGGCTGAGGGTGTGGCCAGGGCGGAGCAGGCTGAGGGCGAGACCAGGGCGAAGCAGGCTGAGGGTGTGGCCAGGGCGGAGCAGGCTGAGGGCGTGGCCAGGGCGGAACAGGCTGAGGGCATGGCCAGGGCGGAGCAGACTGAGGGTGTGGCCAGGGCGGAGCAGGCTGGACGGTCTCTGGGGCTGGGCTGGTCGGGCCCAGCGAAGAAGAGAGCTCGGGCTCGGAGGAACTGGACGGAACCAGCAGTGACGAGCGATCAGTCTCTGGAGGGCTGGGCGGAACCAGCAGTGATGAGCATACAGTCTCTGGATGGCTGGACGGAACCAGCAGTGAAGAGCATACAGTCTCTGGAGGACTGGACGGAACCAGCAGTGAAGAGCATTCAGTCTCTGGATGGCTGGACGGAACCAGCAGTGCTGAGCATACAGTCTCTGGAGAGCTGGACGGAACCAGCAGTGAAGAGCATTCAGTCTCTGGATGGCTGGACGGAATCAGTAGTGAAGAGCGTTCAGTCTCTGGATGGCTGGACGGAACCAGCAGTGAAGAGCATTCGGTCTCTGGAAAGCTGGACGGAACCAGCAGTGAAGAGCGTTCAGTCTCTGGATGGCTGGACGGAACCAGCAGTGAAGAGCATTCAGTCTCTGGAGAGCTGGACGGAACCAGCAGTGAAGAGCATTCATTCTCTGGAGGGCTGGACGGAACCAGCAGTGAAGAGCATACAGTCTTTAGAGGGCTGGACGGAACCAGCAGTGAAGAGCATACTGTCTCTGGAGGGCTGGACGGAACCAGCAGTGAAGAGCATTCATTCTCTGGTGAGTGGGACGGAACCAGCAGTGAAGAGCATTCATTCTCTGGTGAGTGGGACGGAACCAGCAGTGAAGAGCATTCATTCTCTGGAGGGCTGGACGGAACCAGCAGTGAAGAGCATACAGTCTTTAGAGGGCTGGACGGAACCAGCAGTGAAGAGCATTCTGTCTCTGGAGGGCTGGACGGAACCAGCAGTGAAGAGCATTCATTCTCTGGTGAGTGGGACGGAACCAGCAGTGAAGAGCATTCATTCTCTGGTGAGTGGGACGGAACCAGCAGTGAAGAGCATGCATTCTCTGGTGAGCTGGACGGAACCAGCAGTGAAGGGCATTCAGTCTCTGGTGGGCTGGACGGAACCAGCAGTGAAGAGCATTCATTCTCTGGTGATCTGGACGGAACCAGCAGTGAAGAGCATACTGTCTCTGGAGGACTGGACGGAACCAGCAGTGAAGAGCATACTGTCTCTGGAGGACTGGACGGAACCAGCAGTGAAGAGCATTCATTCTCTGGTGAGCTGGACGGAACCAGCAGTGAAGAGCATTCATTCTCTGGTGGGCTGGACGGAACCAGCAGTGAAGAGCATTCATTCTCTGGTGAGCTGGACGGAACCAGCAGTGAAGAGCATTCAGTCTCTGGTGCGCTGGACGGAACCAGCGGTGAAGAGTATTCAGTCTCTGGAGAGCTGGACGGAACCAGCGGTGAAGAGCATTCAATCTCTGGAGAGCTGGACGGAACCAGCGGTGAAGAGCATTCAATCTCTGGGGAGCTGGACGGAACCAGCGGTGAAGAGCATTCAATCTCTGGAGAGCTGGACGGAACCAGCGGTGAAGAGCATTCAATCTCTGGAGAGCTGGACGGAACCAGCGGTGAAGAGCATTCAATCTCTGGAGAGCTGGACGGAACCAGCGGGGAAGAGCATTCAGTCTCTGGAGAGCTGGACGGAACCAGCGGTGAAGAGCATTCAATCTCTGGAGAGCTGGACGGAACCAGCGGTGAAGAGCATTCAATCTCTGGAGAGCTGGACGGAACCAGCGGGGAAGAGTATTCAGTCTCTGGAGAGCTGGACGGAACCAGCGGTGAAGAGCATTCAATCTCTGGAGAGCTGGACGGAACCAGCGGTGAAGAGCATTCAATCTCTGGAGCGCTGGACGGAACCAGCGGGGAAGACTCGGGCTCGGGAGGGCTGACTGTGAGCGCAGGCTCGGCAGGGCTGACGGTGCGCGCAGGCTCGGCAGGGCTGACGGTGAGCGCAGGCTCGGCAGGGCTGACGGTGAGCGCAGACTCGGCAGGGCTGACGGTGAGCGCAGGCTCGGCAGGGCTGACGGTGAGCGCAGGCTCGGCAGGGCTGACGGTGAGCGCAGGCTCGGCAGGGCTGACGGTGAGCGCAGGCTCGGCAGGGCTGACGGTGAGCGCAGGCTCGGCAGGGCTGTCGGTGAGCGCAGACTCGGCAGGGCTGACGGTGAGCAGTGAAGATGAGGGCTCAGGTTTTGGAGTGGTGCTGGTGACTTCCCCCACGGAGAATGGGGATCCACAGCACGCCCGCACCCACTCCACACAGGCGAGGAAATTATCTTCTGGACCGCTCCCTGGGAGGCGTGCCCGGGACCGCTCGCTGAGGCCGGCGATGTAGAAAACACACAGCGATTGGTCCGAATAGTGAGTGAGGCACGCCAACTCCAGAAAGTCCCTGGTATGGGACTCCAGGGAGCGGTCTTCCTGGTGCAGACAGAGGAGGCGTACCGCTGGAAGGTCCATAATGCTCGGCTTTCTTTAGAGGTCGGTCGATCTGTCACGGGGTATGGTGCAGGAGAACAGGAGTGCAGACAGAATGAGCGGGAGGAATCCAGATAACCAAAGAAACGTATTTATTTTCCACATACAGGCAGGAGGACGGGGTTTCACAGAGGTAACATTCAACATCGACCGACAACCATTGAGTAAAACAGAGGAAACTAAATACACAGAATAATCAAACATAATGGGGTGAGAACAGGTGAAACAGATGACGATGACGAGGAACAGGTGGCTGATGAGGGAGTGACCACGGGATAGGGTGACGAGAGGATCCTGGGAAGTGTAGTGCTGAAGACAAGACAGACTGGTGCAGACGGAGGACTGTGACAAATACATATTATACAAGTCTTTTTTTGTAATTTAGGATATTTTTATTCATGTTCGCACACATACAAATACATGCATTCATATGCATGCACACACCACATACTAATACCTCCATCCGCCTATAGTTTTATAAAAAATCATCCTATCATGATCCAATCATGATCCCAATCACATCTTCTGCTGTCTACTAGCACTTCTTTCGCCATGTATTTGTTCGTTTCTTTCATTATTTTATGCAATCCAAAACACTCTAACCTGCCGCGGTTCGTATCTCTAGAGCCCGTCTAACTTGACCGCTTTTCCGGGACAAATGGATTTTTGAAGTACAAGTAAAAGAGAATTTTACTCGCCTCAACGGACAAGTAGCCTGAACATCAATAACAAACAAAAAAATAGCTAGGGAATCACTAAACCGAGAGAATGATTCTGATTTTATTACATTTATTGCAAGTTGCGATCGATTGTGGATAATAAATGTAGCAGGCCTACTGTATTACTGATGGTAAGGTTGCGCTGTTGACGCTCGCGCAGAGAAATCTACACACATGAGCGGAGCACACACACACACAGTTAACAACATACTCTGCCTATAAAAAATCTAAATGTGGAGTTTTTATATTTTAACATATGTTAAGCACTAAGCAGCCTCAATTATTTTTCCTGAATACCATCACGATTGAAAAAGTGACATTGATTTCCTACAACAGTTCAATAAACAGTTAAGATTAAGTCACTTACTGTTTATAAGCAATATTGGGTGTTTTTGTTCCATTTCAGCAGCGAAAATAGTTCCAAAGAAAAGTCACAGCAGAACCACGAAGCATCTCACAGGAACTCATCCTGTTTTCATTACTGAATGATTCAGCATTTTGAACGAATCGGTTGAGTCAAGGATTCAATGACCCATTCATAAACATCAACTGTCTCATTCTTGAATGAATCAACCGTTTGAACGAATCGTTTGAATTAATGAATCAATAACTCACTCATTTATACGGCCGCCTGCCGCCACCTATTGGCAGTTTAGTGTTATGTTTATAAGTAGCCTAGTATAATTCTTTTCAATATTTCTTATTTGCACATTTAAATCAATTTCATAACATTATTTTATGAAATTGTAATTTTTCAGTGTAAATGATTTAATTTCATCAGCCCTACCTAGGGTAACAGTATGCTTCATCTTTCATTTTAAATTCCTAAATTTGATCAATAAATTCAATTATTTAGAATAATAAGACACTATAGGGCATTTAATAATATTGGTGGATGGGGATGCCCTTAAAGGTGCATATATTACAATTTGCCTTTTTAAATATCAAAGCTGATTGAACACTGATGAGAATATTGCTTCAGAATAAAAAATAAATACATTTTAAAAATCCGGACAAGCAACTTTTTTACTCGGACAAGTGATTGACAGATTTACTTACTTGTCCGGAGGACAAGCACGTGAAAAGGCTTAAGGGGATAGTTTACTTTGAAATTAATTTTTGATATGTTTTAGCTTAACTCAAGGGCATCCAAGATGTAGGTGTCTTTGTTTCCACAGTAGTTTCAATTTTGATATTTTTAGGTTTGACTATCCCTTTAATGTCGAGCCCTGAATAATTTCCTACCCATCCCTTGCTGCCACTGAAAAAAAAAAAAAAAAAATTACCTACCGACCCATGACCTCAACTGACAACCAACCGGAACCAAGTTTTTTTTTTTTTAAGCCTCGTACACCAAACGTCTGTACTCTGTATTGAGCTGCTTCATGTCAATCACTGTATGCTGTATGCTTTCGAATCAGTACTGTGATGTCATACACCAATCGTCTGTACTCTGTACTGAGCTGCTTCATGTCAATCACTGTATGATGTTTGCTTTCGAATCAGTACTGTGATGTCATACAATCGTCTGTACTCTGTACTGAGCTGCTTCATGTCAATCACTGCATGCTGTATGCTTTCGAATCAGTACTATGACGTCATACACCAATCGTCTGTACTCTGTAACAGGCGCGGATTTATGGGCGGCCAGATTGACAGGTGGCCCACCCAAACAGATTATTAAAAACAATTTAAATTTTTAATTTTCATAATAATAATGAATTAAGTTTGGCCTTACGGCCCCCCAACACTTTATATGATATGACAAGCGCTGAGCGCGTCCATCTCTGGCTCAGCGCCAGCGAGCGCACAGTTTGAATCTGGCAGTGATGTCATGTCACTGTACATATTTTGTCCAGACTTCGACACCCTTGCAAGGAGAGTAGACGAGGCTCATTGTTCACATTGGTAAGACAAAGAATAGGGCCCGTCCACAGATTGCGCACTCAATTTTGTAATTTCAAATGTACGTTCATAATGGAAGCAACGTTGTCGCGCGGTCTGGCGTCTGATTGACTTGTCAAACGCGTGCGTTTCGACAGTCAAGGGACGCGCGATTTGCCATAAAATATAATATCTTGACGACATTTATAAAATATAACATCTTGACCATATTTAATGTTAACATATATTGCATAAATATTTTTATGTATAAGTATGTGTAATATGACAAATATTATGCCCAGAGCTTTCAATCATTTTTTCATGTATTCTTCGGATGTTCATGCCTATTCCACTAGGCGTTGTAAAGATTTGTATCTTGCCTTTTGTAGAACTACAGCTAATCAATCTACACTGAAATACAGAGGGAATTCCCTCTGGAATCATTTGGACCCTGTTTTAAAGACTACAATCACTATAAACACTTTTAAAAGAGAGCTGAAAAAAATGTTAACATATAATTAAGTTTATTTTGTTAATTTATTGTATTAACATGATTGATGTATTGATTATATTGTCTTGCTTGATCATGTAATTTTATGTCCATTTTAATGAGATTTTGGGGAAGTGGTTTTATAAGACCTCATGTCTTCTCACTTTCTGCCGCACAGTTTTTTTTTTTTTTTCGTTAATGGACTTGTAAAGTTGTATTTTAAATGTTATATGTGCAAATAAATAAAATCTAAAAGCTCGCATTCTTAACGTGTGCTTTGTGGTCACGGAAAATGCGCATGAGAAACTCCCGGGTTTGCAGCAAAACGTGTGTCCTCGACGTGTGATCTGCTATTTAAACGAGATTGTTTCTGTCTGCAGGTGTTTTAGGTTAACAGCCATATATTGTCTTATTATTCGAAATAATTGAATTTATTGATCGAATTTAGGAATTTAAAATGAAAGATGAAGCATACATTTAATTATATTGGGGGATGGATGCCCTTTAACGGTGCAGAAATTACAATATGGTGATTTAAATATCAAAGCTGATTGATCACTCATGAGAATATTGTTTCAGAGTAAAAAAAAAAATAAATAAAAAAAATGCTTTCAAATCAGTACTGATGTCATACACCAATCGTCTGTACTCTGTACTGAGCTGCTTCATGTCAATCACTGTATGATGTATGCTTTCGAATCAGTACTGTGATGTCATAATCGTCTGTACTCTGTACTGAGCTGCTTCTTGTCAATCACTGCATGCTGTATGCTTTCGAATCAGTACTGTGACATCATACACCAATCGTCTGTACTCTGTAGAGAGCTGTTTCAAGTCAATCACTGTGTGCTGTATGCTTTCGAATCAGTACTGTGACGTCATACACCAATCGTCTGTACTCTGTAACAGGCGCGGATTTATGGGCGGCCAGAGTGACAGGTGTCCCACCCAAACAGATTTATAAAAACAATTTAAATGTTTAATTTTCATAATAATAATGAATTAAGTTTGGCCATACGGCCCGCCCAACACTTTATATGATATGACAAGCGCTGAGCGCGTCCATCTCTGGCTCAGCGCCAGCGAGCGCACAGTTTGAATCTGGCAGTGATGTCATGTCACTGTACATATTTTGTCCAGACTTGTACACCCTTGCGAGGAGTGTAGACGAGGCTCATTGTTCACATGAACACCATGACTTGGTAAGACAAAGAATAGGGCCCGTTCACAGATCGCTTCTTTTGCGCACTCAAGTTTGTCATTTCAAATGTACGTTCTCATAATGGAAGCAACGTTGTCACGCGGTCAGGCGTCTGATTGACTCGTCAAACGCGTGCGTTTCGACAGCCAAGGGACGCGCGATTTGCCATAAAATATAACATCTTGACCATATTTAATGTTAACATATATTGCATAAATATTTGTATGTGTGAATATGACAAATATTATGCCCAGAGCTTTCAATCATTTTTTCATGTATTCTTCGGATGTTCATGCCTATTCCAGGCGTTGTAAAGATTTGTATCTTGCCTTTTGTAGAACTACAGCTAATCAATCTACACTGAAATACAGAGGGAATTCCCTCTGGAATCATTTGGACCCTGTTTTAAAGACTAAAATCACTATAAACACTTTTAAAAGAGAGCTGAAAAAATGTTAACATATAATTAAGTTTATTTTGTTAATTTGTTGTATTAACATGATTGATGTATTGATTATATTGTCTTGCTTGATCATGTAATTTTATGTCCATTTTAATGAGATTTTGGGGATAAGACCTCATGGTCTTCTCACTTTCTCCCGCACAGTTTTTTTTTTTTTTCCGTTAATGGACTTGTAAAGTTGTATTTTAAATGTTATATGTGCAAATAAATAAAATCTAAAAGCTCGCGTTCTTAACGTGCGCTTTGTGGTCACGGAAAATGCGCATGAGAAACTCCCGGTTTTGCAGCAAAACGTGTGTCCTCGACGTGTGATCTGCTATTTAAACGAGATTGTTTCTGTCTGCAGGTGTTTTATGCTATATTAACAGCCAGTGTCTTATTATTCGAATTAATTGAATTTATTGATCGAGTTTAGGAATTTAAAATGAAAGATGAAGCATACATTTAATAATATTGGGGGATGGATGCCCTTTAACTGTGCAGAAATTACAATATGGTGATTTAAATATCAAAGCTGATTGATCACTCATGAGAATATTGTTTCAGAATAAAAAAAATAAAATATAAAAAATGCTTTCAAATCAGTACTGATTTTTTTTCTTTTTTTTCTTCTTTCAAATCAGTACTGATGTCAGGCGTTAAAAAAATAAAAAAATAAAAAATAAAAAATAAACTAAAAAAAAATGTGTTTGTTTCCGGTTTCCGACCGACCCTGTCAATTTATGTGCGACCCCAAATTATTTTATGAGCTTGGGGAAAAAATAATAAAAATTAAATATATACACAAATAAAAAACTCTGAGGCGAACTATTAATTTACGTTTTTGTACAGCTCCGTCTTTTTATAGCACGCGATGTAAGATGCATCTTGTCCTCCAGCAATCTATTAACAAACGAGGCAGATATCGTTCGTCAAACTGAACTATAATACATATTATACAAGTCTTTTTTTGTAATTTAGGATATTTTTATTCATGTTCGCACACATACAAATACATGCATTCATATGCATGCACACACCACATACTAATACCTCCATCCGCCTATAGTTTTATAAAAAATCATCCTATCATGATCCAATCATGATCCCAATCACATCTTCTGCTGTCTAGCACTTCTTTCGCCATGTATTTGTTCGTTTCTTTCATTATTTTATGCAATCCAAAACACTCTAACCTGCCGCGGTTTGTATCTCTAGAGCCCGTCTAACTTGACCGCTTTTCCGGGACAAATGGATTTTTGAAGTACAAGTAAAAGAGAATTTTACTCGCCTCAACGGACAAGTAGCCTGAACATCAATAACAAACAAAAAAATAGCTAGGGAATCACTAAACCGAGAGAATGATTCTGATTTTATTACATTTATTGCAAGTTGCGATCGATTGTGGATAATAAATGTAGCAGGCCTACTGTATTACTGATGGTAAGGTTGCGCTGTTGACGCTCGCGCAGAGAAATCTACACACATGAGCGGAGCACACACACACACAGTTAACAACATACTCTGCCTATAAAAAATCTAAATGTGGAGTTTTTATATTTTAACATATGTTAAGCACTAAGCAGCCTCAATTATTTTTCCTGAATACCATCACGATTGAAAAAGTGACATTGATTTCCTACAACAGTTCAATAAACAGTTAAGATTAAGTCACTTACTGTTTATAAGCAATATTGGGTGTTTTTGTTCCATTTCAGCAGCGAAAATAGTTCCAAAGAAAAGTCACAGCAGAACCACGAAGCATCTCACAGGAACTCATCCTGTTTTCATTACTGAATGATTCAGCATTTTGAACGAATCGGTTGAGTCAAGGATTCAATGACCCATTCATAAACATCAACTGTCTCATTCTTGAATGAATCAACCGTTTGAACGAATCGTTTGAATTAATGAATCAATAACTCACTCATTTATACGGCCGCCTGCCGCCACCTATTGGCAGTTTAGTGTTATGTTTATAAGTAGCCTAGTATAATTCTTTTCAATATTTCTTATTTGCACATTTAAATCAATTTCATAACATTATTTTATGAAATTGTAATTTTTCAGTGTAAATGATTTAATTTCATCAGCCCTACCTAGGGTAACAGTATGCTTCATCTTTCATTTTAAATTCCTAAATTTGATCAATAAATTCAATTATTTAGAATAATAAGACACTATAGGGCATTTAATAATATTGGTGGATGGGGATGCCCTTAAAGGTGCATATATTACAATTTGCCTTTTTAAATATCAAAGCTGATTGAACACTGATGAGAATATTGCTTCAGAATAAAAAATAAATACATTTTAAAAATCCGGACAAGCAACTTTTTTACTCGGACAAGTGATTGACAGATTTACTTACTTGTCCGGAGGACAAGCACGTGAAAAGGCTTAAGGGGATAGTTTACTTTGAAATTAATTTTTGATATGTTTTAGCTTAACTCAAGGGCATCCAAGATGTAGGTGTCTTTGTTTCCACAGTAGTTTCAATTTTGATATTTTTAGGTTTGACTATCCCTTTAATGTCGAGCCCTGAATAATTTCCTACCCATCCCTTGCTGCCACTGAAAAAAAAAAAAAAAAAATTACCTACCGACCCATGACCTCAACTGACAACCAACCGGAACCAAGTTTTTTTTTTTTAAGCCTCGTACACCAAACGTCTGTACTCTGTATTGAGCTGCTTCATGTCAATCACTGTATGCTGTATGCTTTCGAATCAGTACTGTGATGTCATACACCAATCGTCTGTACTCTGTACTGAGCTGCTTCATGTCAATCACTTTATGATGTTTGCTTTCGAATCAGTACTGTGATGTCATACAATCGTCTGTACTCTGTACTGAGCTGCTTCATGTCAATCACTGCATGCTGTATGCTTTCGAATCAGTACTATGACGTCATACACCAATCGTCTGTACTCTGTAACAGGCGCGGATTTATGGGCGGCCAGATTGACAGGTGGCCCACCCAAACAGATTATTAAAAACAATTTAAATTTTTAATTTTCATAATAATAATGAATTAAGTTTGGCCTTACGGCCCCCCAACACTTTATATGATATGACAAGCGCTGAGCGCGTCCATCTCTGGCTCAGCGCCAGCGAGCGCACAGTTTGAATCTGGCAGTGATGTCATGTCACTGTACATATTTTGTCCAGACTTCGACACCCTTGCAAGGAGAGTAGACGAGGCTCATTGTTCACATTGGTAAGACAAAGAATAGGGCCCGTCCACAGATTGCGCACTCAATTTTGTAATTTCAAATGTACGTTCATAATGGAAGCAACGTTGTCGCGCGGTCTGGCGTCTGATTGACTTGTCAAACGCGTGCGTTTCGACAGTCAAGGGACGCGCGATTTGCCATAAAATATAATATCTTGACGACATTTATAAAATATAACATCTTGACCATATTTAATGTTAACATATATTGCATAAATATTTTTATGTGTGTAATATGACAAATATTATGCCCAGAGCTTTCAATCATTTTTTCATGTATTCTTCGGATGTTCATGCCTATTCCACTAGGCGTTGTAAAGATTTGTATCTTGCCTTTTGTAGAACTACAGCTAATCAATCTACACTGAAATACAGAGGGAATTCCCTCTGGAATCATTTGGACCCTGTTTTAAAGACTACAATCACTATAAACACTTTTAAAAGAGAGCTGAAAAAAATGTTAACATATAATTAAGTTTATTTTGTTAATTTATTGTATTAACATGATTGATGTATTGATTATATTGTCTTGCTTGATCATGTAATTTTATGTCCATTTTAATGAGATTTTGGGGAAGTGGTTTTATAAGACCTCATGTCTTCTCACTTTCTGCCGCACAGTTTTTTTTTTTTTTTTTCGTTAATGGACTTGTAAAGTTGTATTTTAAATGTTATATGTGCAAATAAATAAAATCTAAAAGCTCGCATTCTTAACGTGTGCTTTGTGGTCACGGAAAATGCGCATGAGAAACTCCCGGGTTTGCAGCAAAACGTGTGTCCTCGACGTGTGATCTGCTATTTAAACGAGATTGTTTCTGTCTGCAGGTGTTTTAGGTTAACAGCCATATATTGTCTTATTATTCGAAATAATTGAATTTATTGATCGAATTTAGGAATTTAAAATGAAAGATGAAGCATACATTTAATTATATTGGGGGATGGATGCCCTTTAACGGTGCAGAAATTACAATATGGTGATTTAAATATCAAAGCTGATTGATCACTCATGAGAATATTGTTTCAGAGTAAAAAAAAAATAAATAAAAAAAATGCTTTCAAATCAGTACTGATGTCATACACCAATCGTCTGTACTCTGTACTGAGCTGCTTCATGTCAATCACTGTATGATGTATGCTTTCGAATCAGTACTGTGATGTCATAATCGTCTGTACTCTGTACTGAGCTGCTTCTTGTCAATCACTGCATGCTGTATGCTTTCGAATCAGTACTGTGACATCATACACCAATCGTCTGTACTCTGTAGAGAGCTGTTTCAAGTCAATCACTGTGTGCTGTATGCTTTCGAATCAGTACTGTGACGTCATACACCAATCGTCTGTACTCTGTAACAGGCGCGGATTTATGGGCGGCCAGAGTGACAGGTGTCCCACCCAAACAGATTAATAAAAACAATTTAAATGTTTAATTTTCATAATAATAATGAATTAAGTTTGGCCATACGGCCCGCCCAACACTTTATATGATATGACAAGCGCTGAGCGCGTCCATCTCTGGCTCAGCGCCAGCGAGCGCACAGTTTGAATCTGGCAGTGATGTCATGTCACTGTACATATTTTGTCCAGACTTCGACACCCTTGCAAGGAGAGTAGACGAGGCTCATTGTTCACATGAACACCATGACTTGGTAAGACAAAGAATAGGGCCCGTTCACAGATCGCTTCTTTTGCGCACTCAAGTTTGTCATTTCAAATGTACGTTCTCATAATGGAAGCAACGTTGTCACGCGGTCAGGCGTCTGATTGACTCGTCAAACGCGTGCGTTTCGACAGCCAAGGGACGCGCGATTTGCCATAAAATATAACATCTTGACCATATTTAATGTTAACATATATTGCATAAATATTTGTATGTGTGAATATGACAAATATTATGCCCAGAGCTTTCAATCATTTTTTCATGTATTCTTCGGATGTTCATGCCTATTCCAGGCGTTGTAAAGATTTGTATCTTGCCTTTTGTAGAACTACAGCTAATCAATCTACACTGAAATACAGAGGGAATTCCCTCTGGAATCATTTGGACCCTGTTTTAAAGACTAAAATCACTATAAACACTTTTAAAAGAGAGCTGAAAAAATGTTAACATATAATTAAGTTTATTTTGTTAATTTGTTGTATTAACATGATTGATGTATTGATTATATTGTCTTGCTTGATCATGTAATTTTATGTCCATTTTAATGAGATTTTGGGGATAAGACCTCATGGTCTTCTCACTTTCTCCCGCACAGTTTTTTTTTTTTTTTTCCGTTAATGGACTTGTAAAGTTGTATTTTAAATGTTATGTGCAAATAAATAAAATCTAAAAGCTCGCGTTCTTAACGTGCGCTTTGTGGTCACGGAAAATGCGCATGAGAAACTCCCGGTTTTGCAGCAAAACGTGTGTCCTCGACATGTGATCTGATATTTAAACGAGATTGTTTCTGTCTGCAGGTGTTTTATGCTATATTAACAGCCAGTGTCTTATTATTCGAATTAATTGAATTTATTGATCGAGTTTAGGAATTTAAAATGAAAGATGAAGCATACATTTAATAATATTGGGGGATGGATGCCCTTTAACGGTGCAGAAATTACAATATGGTGATTTAAATATCAAAGCTGATTGATCACTCATGAGAATATTGTTTCAGAATAAAAAAAATAAAATATAAAAAATGCTTTCAAATCAGTACTGATTTTTTTTCTTTTTTTTCTTCTTTCAAATCAGTACTGATGTCAGGCGTTAAAAAAATAAAAAAATAAAAAATAAAAAATAAACTAAAAAAAAATGTGTTTGTTTCCGGTTTCCGACCGACCCTGTCAATTTATGTGCGACCCCAAATTATTTTATGAGCTTGGGGAAGAAATAATAAAAATTAAATAAATACACAAATAAAAAACTCTGAGGCGAACTATTAATTTATGTTTTTGTACAGCTCCGTCTTTTTATAGCACGCGATGTAAGATGCATCTTGTCCTCCAGCAATCTATTAACAAACGAGGCAGATATCGTTCGTCAAACTGAACTATAATACATATTATACAAGTCTTTTTTTGTAATTTAGGATATTTTTATTCATGTTCGCACACATACAAATACATGCATTCATATGCATGCACACACCACATACTAATACCTCCATCCGCCTATAGTTTTATAAAAAATCATCCTATCATGATCCAATCATGATCCCAATCGCATCTTCTGCTGTCTAGCACTTCTTTCGCCATGTATTTGTTCGTTTCTTTCATTATTTTATGCAATCCAAAACACTCTAACCTGCCGCGGTTCGTATCTCTAGAGCCCGTCTAACTTGACCGCTTTTCCGGGACAAATGGATTTTTGAAGTACAAGTAAAAGAGAATTTTACTCGCCTCAACGGACAAGTAGCCTGAACATCAATAACAAACAAAAAAATAGCTAGGGAATCACTAAACCGAGAGAATGATTCTGATTTTATTACATTTATTGCAAGTTGCGATCGATTGTGGATAATAAATGTAGCAGGCCTACTGTATTACTGATGGTAAGGTTGCGCTGTTGACGCTCGCGCAGAGAAATCTACACACATGAGCGGAGCACACACACACACACACACAGTTAACAACATACTCTGCCTATAAAAAATCTAAATGTGGAGTTTTTATATTTTAACATATGTTAAGCACTAAGCAGCCTCAATTATTTTTCCTGAATACCATCACGATTGAAAAAGTGACATTGATTTCCTACAACAGTTCAATAAACAGTTAAGATTAAGTCACTTACTGTTTATAAGCAATATTGGGTGTTTTTGTTCCATTTCAGCAGCGAAAATAGTTCCAAAGAAAAGTCACAGCAGAACCACGAAGCATCTCACAGGAACTCATCCTGTTTTCATTACTGAATGATTCAGCATTTTGAACGAATCGGTTGAGTCAAGGATTCAATGACCCATTCATAAACATCAACTGTCTCATTCTTGAATGAATCAACCGTTTGAACGAATCGTTTGAATTAATGAATCAATAACTCACTCATTTATACGGCCGCCTGCCGCCACCTATTGGCAGTTTAGTGTTATGTTTATAAGTAGCCTAGTATAATTCTTTTCAATATTTCTTATTTGCACATTTAAATCAATTTCATAACATTATTTTATGAAATTGTAATTTTTCAGTGTAAATGATTTAATTTCATCAGCCCTACCTAGGGTAACAGTATGCTTCATCTTTCATTTTAAATTCCTAAATTTGATCAATAAATTCAATTATTTAGAATAATAAGACACTATAGGGCATTTAATAATATTGGTGGATGGGGATGCCCTTAAAGGTGCATATATTACAATTTGCCTTTTTAAATATCAAAGCTGATTGAACACTGATGAGAATATTGCTTCAGAATAAAAAATAAATACATTTTAAAAATCCGGACAAGCAACTTTTTTACTCGGACAAGTGATTGACAGATTTACTTACTTGTCCGGAGGACAAGCACGTGAAAAGGCTTAAGGGGATAGTTTACTTTGAAATTAATTTTTGATATGTTTTAGCTTAACTCAAGGGCATCCAAGATGTAGGTGTCTTTGTTTCCACAGTAGTTTCAATTTTGATATTTTTAGGTTTGACTATCCCTTTAATGTCGAGCCCTGAATAATTTCCTACCCATCCCTTGCTGCCACTGAAAAAAAAAAAAAAAAAAATTACCTACCGACCCATGACCTCAACTGACAACCAACCGGAACCAAGTTTTTTTTTTTTAGGCCTCGTACACCAAACGTCTGTACTCTGTATTGAGCTGCTTCATGTCAATCACTGTATGCTGTATGCTTTCGAATCAGTTCTGTGATGTCATACACCAATCGTCTGTACTCTGTACTGAGCTGCTTCATGTCAATCACTGTATGATGTATGCTTTCGAATCAGTACTGTGATGTCATACAATCGTCTGTACTCTGTACTGAGCTGCTTCATGTCAATCACTGCATGCTGTATGCTTTCGAATCAGTACTATGACGTCATACACCAATCGTCTGTACTCTGTAACAGGCGCGGATTTATGGGCGGCCAGATTGACAGGTGGCCCACCCAAACAGATTATTAAAAACAATTTAAATTTTTAATTTTCATAATAATAATGAATTAAGTTTGGCCTTACGGCCCCCCAACACTTTATATGATATGACAAGCGCTGAGCGCGTCCATCTCTGGCTCAGCGCCAGCGAGCGCACAGTTTGAATCTGGCAGTGATGTCATGTCACTGTACATATTTTGTCCAGACTTCGACACCCTTGCAAGGAGAGTAGACGAGGCTCATTGTTCACATTGGTAAGACAAAGAATAGGGCCCGTCCACAGATTGCGCACTCAATTTTGTAATTTCAAATGTACGTTCATAATGGAAGCAACGTTGTCGCGCGGTCTGGCGTCTGATTGACTTGTCAAACGCGTGCGTTTCGACAGTCAAGGGACGCGCGATTTGCCATAAAATATAATATCTTGACGACATTTATAAAATATAACATCTTGACCATATTTAATGTTAACATATATTGCATAAATATTTTTATGTATAAGTATGTGTGAATATGACAAATATTATGCCCAGAGCTTTCAATCATTTTTTCATGTATTCTTCGGATGTTCATGCCTATTCCACTAGGCGTTGTAAAGATTTGTATCTTGCCTTTTGTAGAACTACAGCTAATCCAACCCGATCTCACGGGAATTCGTACGAATTTTACGAGGTGGCTAATTCGTAACAATTCATACGACCTCAGTCGTACAAATTAGTACGATTTTTGCTAAATCGTACATATTTTACGAATTGGCCAATTCGTATGAATTCGTACGAATGACCTACCCCTGACCCCGCCCCTAAACATAACCGTCACGTGGGTTTAGCCAAATCGTATGAATTCGCACGAGTGAGGTCGTACGAATTAGTACGAATTAGCCACTTTTTAATCACTCGTACGAATTCGTACGAATTGGTCGTGAGATAGGGTAGGCTAATCAATCTACACTGAAATACAGAGGGAATTCCCTCTGGAATCATTTGGACCCTGTTTTAAAGACTACAATCACTATAAACACTTTTAAAAGAGAGCTGAAAAAAATGTTAACATATAATTAAGTTTATTTTGTTAATTTATTGTATTAACATGATTGATGTATTGATTATATTGTCTTGCTTGATCATGTAATTTTATGTCCATTTTAATGAGATTTTGGGGAAGTGGTTTTATAAGACCTCATGTCTTCTCACTTTCTGCCGCACAGTTTTTTTTTTTTTTTCGTTAATGGACTTGTAAAGTTGTATTTTAAATGTTATATGTGCAAATAAATAAAATCTAAAAGCTCGCATTCTTAACGTGTGCTTTGTGGTCACGGAAAATGCGCATGAGAAACTCCCGGGTTTGCAGCAAAACGTGTGTCCTCGACGTGTGATCTGCTATTTAAACGAGATTGTTTCTGTCTGCAGGTGTTTTAGGTTAACAGCCATATATTGTCTTATTATTCGAAATAATTGAATTTATTGATCGAATTTAGGAATTTAAAATGAAAGATGAAGCATACATTTAATTATATTGGGGGATGGATGCCCTTTAACGGTGCAGAAATTACAATATGGTGATTTAAATATCAAAGCTGATTGATCACTCATGAGAATATTGTTTCAGAGTAAAAAAAAAATAAATAAAAAAAATGCTTTCAAATCAGTACTGATGTCATACACCAATCGTCTGTACTCTGTACTGAGCTGCTTCATGTCAATCACTGTATGATGTATGCTTTCGAATCAGTACTGTGATGTCATAATCGTCTGTACTCTGTACTGAGCTGCTTCTTGTCAATCACTGCATGCTGTATGCTTTCGAATCAGTACTGTGACATCATACACCAATCGTCTGTACTCTGTAGAGAGCTGTTTCAAGTCAATCACTGTGTGCTGTATGCTTTCGAATCAGTACTGTGACGTCATACACCAATCGTCTGTACTCTGTAACAGGCGCGGATTTATGGGCGGCCAGAGTGACAGGTGTCCCACCCAAACAGATTAATAAAAACAATTTAAATGTTTAATTTTCATAATAATAATGAATTAAGTTTGGCCATACGGCCCGCCCAACACTTTATATGATATGACAAGCGCTGAGCGCGTCCATCTCTGGCTCAGCGCCAGCGAGCGCACAGTTTGAATCTGGCAGTGATGTCATGTCACTGTACATATTTTGTCCAGACTTCGACACCCTTGCAAGGAGAGTAGACGAGGCTCATTGTTCACATGAACACCATGACTTGGTAAGACAAAGAATAGGGCCCGTTCACAGATCGCTTCTTTTGCGCACTCAAGTTTGTCATTTCAAATGTACGTTCTCATAATGGAAGCAACGTTGTCACGCGGTCAGGCGTCTGATTGACTCGTCAAACGCGTGCGTTTCGACAGCCAAGGGACGCGCGATTTGCCATAAAATATAACATCTTGACCATATTTAATGTTAACATATATTGCATAAATATTTGTATGTGTGAATATGACAAATATTATGCCCAGAGCTTTCAATCATTTTTTCATGTATTCTTCGGATGTTCATGCCTATTCCAGGCGTTGTAAAGATTTGTATCTTGCCTTTTGTAGAACTACAGCTAATCAATCTACACTGAAATACAGAGGGAATTCCCTCTGGAATCATTTGGACCCTGTTTTAAAGACTAAAATCACTATAAACACTTTTAAAAGAGAGCTGAAAAAATGTTAACATATAATTAAGTTTATTTTGTTAATTTGTTGTATTAACATGATTGATGTATTGATTATATTGTCTTGCTTGATCATGTAATTTTATGTCCATTTTAATGAGATTTTGGGGATAAGACCTCATGGTCTTCTCACTTTCTCCCGCACAGTTTTTTTTTTTTTTTTCCGTTAATGGACTTGTAAAGTTGTATTTTAAATGTTATATGTGCAAATAAATAAAATCTAAAAGCTCGCGTTCTTAACGTGCGCTTTGTGGTCACGGAAAATGCGCATGAGAAACTCCCGGTTTTGCAGCAAAACGTGTGTCCTCGACGTGTGATCTGATATTTAAACGAGATTGTTTCTGTCTGCAGGTGTTTTATGCTATATTAACAGCCAGTGTCTTATTATTCGAATTAATTGAATTTATTGATCGAGTTTAGGAATTTAAAATGAAAGATGAAGCATACATTTAATAATATTGGGGGATGGATGCCCTTTAACGGTGCAGAAATTACAATATGGTGATTTAAATATCAAAGCTGATTGATCACTCATGAGAATATTGTTTCAGAATAAAAAAAATAAAATATAAAAAATGCTTTCAAATCAGTACTGATTTTTTTTCTTTTTTTTCTTCTTTCAAATCAGTACTGATGTCAGGCGTTAAAAAAATAAAAAAATAAAAAATAAAAAATAAACTAAAAAAAAATGTGTTTGTTTCCGGTTTCCGACCGACCCTGTCAATTTATGTGCGACCCCAAATTATTTTATGAGCTTGGGGAAGAAATAATAAAAATTAAATAAATACACAAATAAAAAACTCTGAGGCGAACTATTAATTTACGTTTTTGTACAGCTCCGTCTTTTTATAGCACGCGATGTAAGATGCATCTTGTCCTCCAGCAATCTATTAACAAACGAGGCAGATATCGTTCGTCAAACTGAACTATAATACATATTATACAAGTCTTTTTTTGTAATTTAGGATATTTTTATTCATGTTCGCACACATACAAATACATGCATTCATATGCATGCACACACCACATACTAATACCTCCATCCGCCTATAGTTTTATAAAAAATCATCCTATCATGATCCAATCATGATCCCAATCACATCTTCTGCTGTCTACTAGCACTTCTTTCGCCATGTATTTGTTCGTTTCTTTCATTATTTTATGCAATCCAAAACACTCTAACCTGCCGCGGTTCGTATCTCTAGAGCCCGTCTAACTTGACCGCTTTTCCGGGACAAATGGATTTTTGAAGTACAAGTAAAAGAGAATTTTACTCGCCTCAACGGACAAGTAGCCTGAACATCAATAACAAACAAAAAAATAGCTAGGGAATCACTAAACCGAGAGAATGATTCTGATTTTATTACATTTATTGCAAGTTGCGATCGATTGTGGATAATAAATGTAGCAGGCCTACTGTATTACTGATGGTAAGGTTGCGCTGTTGACGCTCGCGCAGAGAAATCTACACACATGAGCGGAGCACACACACACACAGTTAACAACATACTCTGCCTATAAAAAATCTAAATGTGGAGTTTTTATATTTTAACATATGTTAAGCACTAAGCAGCCTCAATTATTTTTCCTGAATACCATCACGATTGAAAAAGTGACATTGATTTCCTACAACAGTTCAATAAACAGTTAAGATTAAGTCACTTACTGTTTATAAGCAATATTGGGTGTTTTTGTTCCATTTCAGCAGCGAAAATAGTTCCAAAGAAAAGTCACAGCAGAACCACGAAGCATCTCACAGGAACTCATCCTGTTTTCATTACTGAATGATTCAGCATTTTGAACGAATCGGTTGAGTCAAGGATTCAATGACCCATTCATAAACATCAACTGTCTCATTCTTGAATGAATCAACCGTTTGAACGAATCGTTTGAATTAATGAATCAATAACTCACTCATTTATACGGCCGCCTGCCGCCACCTATTGGCAGTTTAGTGTTATGTTTATAAGTAGCCTAGTATAATTCTTTTCAATATTTCTTATTTGCACATTTAAATCAATTTCATAACATTATTTTATGAAATTGTAATTTTTCAGTGTAAATGATTTAATTTCATCAGCCCTACCTAGGGTAACAGTATGCTTCATCTTTCATTTTAAATTCCTAAATTTGATCAATAAATTCAATTATTTAGAATAATAAGACACTATAGGGCATTTAATAATATTGGTGGATGGGGATGCCCTTAAAGGTGCATATATTACAATTTGCCTTTTTAAATATCAAAGCTGATTGAACACTGATGAGAATATTGCTTCAGAATAAAAAATAAATACATTTTAAAAATCCGGACAAGCAACTTTTTTACTCGGACAAGTGATTGACAGATTTACTTACTTGTCCGGAGGACAAGCACGTGAAAAGGCTTAAGGGGATAGTTTACTTTGAAATTAATTTTTGATATGTTTTAGCTTAACTCAAGGGCATCCAAGATGTAGGTGTCTTTGTTTCCACAGTAGTTTCAATTTTGATATTTTTAGGTTTGACTATCCCTTTAATGTCGAGCCCTGAATAATTTCCTACCCATCCCTTGCTGCCACTGAAAAAAAAAAAAAAAAAATTACCTACCGACCCATGACCTCAACTGACAACCAACCGGAACCAAGTTTTTTTTTTTTTAAGCCTCGTACACCAAACGTCTGTACTCTGTATTGAGCTGCTTCATGTCAATCACTGTATGCTGTATGCTTTCGAATCAGTACTGTGATGTCATACACCAATCGTCTGTACTCTGTACTGAGCTGCTTCATGTCAATCACTGTATGATGTTTGCTTTCGAATCAGTACTGTGATGTCATACAATCGTCTGTACTCTGTACTGAGCTGCTTCATGTCAATCACTGCATGCTGTATGCTTTCGAATCAGTACTATGACGTCATACACCAATCGTCTGTACTCTGTAACAGGCGCGGATTTATGGGCGGCCAGATTGACAGGTGGCCCACCCAAACAGATTATTAAAAACAATTTAAATTTTTAATTTTCATAATAATAATGAATTAAGTTTGGCCTTACGGCCCCCCAACACTTTATATGATATGACAAGCGCTGAGCGCGTCCATCTCTGGCTCAGCGCCAGCGAGCGCACAGTTTGAATCTGGCAGTGATGTCATGTCACTGTACATATTTTGTCCAGACTTCGACACCCTTGCAAGGAGAGTAGACGAGGCTCATTGTTCACATTGGTAAGACAAAGAATAGGGCCCGTCCACAGATTGCGCACTCAATTTTGTAATTTCAAATGTACGTTCATAATGGAAGCAACGTTGTCGCGCGGTCTGGCGTCTGATTGACTTGTCAAACGCGTGCGTTTCGACAGTCAAGGGACGCGCGATTTGCCATAAAATATAATATCTTGACGACATTTATAAAATATAACATATTGACCATATTTAATGTTAACATATATTGCATAAATATTTTTATGTATAAGTATGTGTAATATGACAAATATTATGCCCAGAGCTTTCAATCATTTTTTCATGTATTCTTCGGATGTTCATGCCTATTCCACTAGGCGTTGTAAAGATTTGTATCTTGCCTTTTGTAGAACTACAGCTAATCAATCTACACTGAAATACAGAGGGAATTCCCTCTGGAATCATTTGGACCCTGTTTTAAAGACTACAATCACTATAAACACTTTTAAAAGAGAGCTGAAAAAAATGTTAACATATAATTAAGTTTATTTTGTTAATTTATTGTATTAACATGATTGATGTATTGATTATATTGTCTTGCTTGATCATGTAATTTTATGTCCATTTTAATGAGATTTTGGGGAAGTGGTTTTATAAGACCTCATGTCTTCTCACTTTCTGCCGCACAGTTTTTTTTTTTTTTTTCGTTAATGGACTTGTAAAGTTGTATTTTAAATGTTATATGTGCAAATAAATAAAATCTAAAAGCTCGCATTCTTAACGTGTGCTTTGTGGTCACGGAAAATGCGCATGAGAAACTCCCGGGTTTGCAGCAAAACGTGTGTCCTCGACGTGTGATCTGCTATTTAAACGAGATTGTTTCTGTCTGCAGGTGTTTTAGGTTAACAGCCATATATTGTCTTATTATTCGAAATAATTGAATTTATTGATCGAATTTAGGAATTTAAAATGAAAGATGAAGCATACATTTAATTATATTGGGGGATGGATGCCCTTTAACGGTGCAGAAATTACAATATGGTGATTTAAATATCAAAGCTGATTGATCACTCATGAGAATATTGTTTCAGAGTAAAAAAAAAAATAAATAAAAAAAATGCTTTCAAATCAGTACTGATGTCATACACCAATCGTCTGTACTCTGTACTGAGCTGCTTCATGTCAATCACTGTATGATGTATGCTTTCGAATCAGTACTGTGATGTCATAATCGTCTGTACTCTGTACTGAGCTGCTTCTTGTCAATCACTGCATGCTGTATGCTTTCGAATCAGTACTGTGACATCATACACCAATCGTCTGTACTCTGTAGAGAGCTGTTTCAAGTCAATCACTGTGTGCTGTATGCTTTCGAATCAGTACTGTGACGTCATACACCAATCGTCTGTACTCTGTAACAGGCGCGGATTTATGGGCGGCCAGAGTGACAGGTGTCCCACCCAAACAGATTTATAAAAACAATTTAAATGTTTAATTTTCATAATAATAATGAATTAAGTTTGGCCATACGGCCCGCCCAACACTTTATATGATATGACAAGCGCTGAGCGCGTCCATCTCTGGCTCAGCGCCAGCGAGCGCACAGTTTGAATCTGGCAGTGATGTCATGTCACTGTACATATTTTGTCCAGACTTGTACACCCTTGCGAGGAGTGTAGACGAGGCTCATTGTTCACATGAACACCATGACTTGGTAAGACAAAGAATAGGGCCCGTTCACAGATCGCTTCTTTTGCGCACTCAAGTTTGTCATTTCAAATGTACGTTCTCATAATGGAAGCAACGTTGTCACGCGGTCAGGCGTCTGATTGACTCGTCAAACGCGTGCGTTTCGACAGCCAAGGGACGCGCGATTTGCCATAAAATATAACATCTTGACCATATTTAATGTTAACATATATTGCATAAATATTTGTATGTGTGAATATGACAAATATTATGCCCAGAGCTTTCAATCATTTTTTCATGTATTCTTCGGATGTTCATGCCTATTCCAGGCGTTGTAAAGATTTGTATCTTGCCTTTTGTAGAACTACAGCTAATCAATCTACACTGAAATACAGAGGGAATTCCCTCTGGAATCATTTGGACCCTGTTTTAAAGACTAAAATCACTATAAACACTTTTAAAAGAGAGCTGAAAAAATGTTAACATATAATTAAGTTTATTTTGTTAATTTGTTGTATTAACATGATTGATGTATTGATTATATTGTCTTGCTTGATCATGTAATTTTATGTCCATTTTAATGAGATTTTGGGGATAAGACCTCATGGTCTTCTCACTTTCTCCCGCACAGTTTTTTTTTTTTTTTCCGTTAATGGACTTGTAAAGTTGTATTTTAAATGTTATATGTGCAAATAAATAAAATCTAAAAGCTCGCGTTCTTAACGTGCGCTTTGTGGTCACGGAAAATGCGCATGAGAAACTCCCGGTTTTGCAGCAAAACGTGTGTCCTCGACGTGTGATCTGCTATTTAAACGAGATTGTTTCTGTCTGCAGGTGTTTTATGCTATATTAACAGCCAGTGTCTTATTATTCGAATTAATTGAATTTATTGATCGAGTTTAGGAATTTAAAATGAAAGATGAAGCATACATTTAATAATATTGGGGGATGGATGCCCTTTAACTGTGCAGAAATTACAATATGGTGATTTAAATATCAAAGCTGATTGATCACTCATGAGAATATTGTTTCAGAATAAAAAAAATAAAATATAAAAAATGCTTTCAAATCAGTACTGATTTTTTTTCTTTTTTTTCTTCTTTCAAATCAGTACTGATGTCAGGCGTTAAAAAAATAAAAAAATAAAAAATAAAAAATAAACTAAAAAAAAATGTGTTTGTTTCCGGTTTCCGACCGACCCTGTCAATTTATGTGCGACCCCAAATTATTTTATGAGCTTGGGGAAGAAATAATAAAAATTAAATATATACACAAATAAAAAACTCTGAGGCGAACTATTAATTTACGTTTTTGTACAGCTCCGTCTTTTTATAGCACGCGATGTAAGATGCATCTTGTCCTCCAGCAATCTATTAACAAACGAGGCAGATATCGTTCGTCAAACTGAACTATAATACATATTATACAAGTCTTTTTTTGTAATTTAGGATATTTTTATTCATGTTCGCACACATACAAATACATGCATTCATATGCATGCACACACCACATACTAATACCTCCATCCGCCTATAGTTTTATAAAAAATCATCCTATCATGATCCAATCATGATCCCAATCACATCTTCTGCTGTCTAGCACTTCTTTCGCCATGTATTTGTTCGTTTCTTTCATTATTTTATGCAATCCAAAACACTCTAACCTGCCGCGGTTTGTATCTGGCCCGTCTAACTTGACCGCTTTTCCGGGACAAATGGATTTTTGAAGTACAAGTAAAAGAGAATTTTACTCGCCTCAACGGACAAGTAGCCTGAACATCAATAACAAACAAAAAAATAGCTAGGGAATCACTAAACCGAGAGAATGATTCTGATTTTATTACATTTATTGCAAGTTGCGATCGATTGTGGATAATAAATGTAGCAGGCCTACTGTATTACTGATGGTAAGGTTGCGCTGTTGACGCTCGCGCAGAGAAATCTACACACATGAGCGGAGCACACACACACACAGTTAACAACATACTCTGCCTATAAAAAATCTAAATGTGGAGTTTTTATATTTTAACATATGTTAAGCACTAAGCAGCCTCAATTATTTTTCCTGAATACCATCACGATTGAAAAAGTGACATTGATTTCCTACAACAGTTCAATAAACAGTTAAGATTAAGTCACTTACTGTTTATAAGCAATATTGGGTGTTTTTGTTCCATTTCAGCAGCGAAAATAGTTCCAAAGAAAAGTCACAGCAGAACCACGAAGCATCTCACAGGAACTCATCCTGTTTTCATTACTGAATGATTCAGCATTTTGAACGAATCGGTTGAGTCAAGGATTCAATGACCCATTCATAAACATCAACTGTCTCATTCTTGAATGAATCAACCGTTTGAACGAATCGTTTGAATTAATGAATCAATAACTCACTCATTTATACGGCCGCCTGCCGCCACCTATTGGCAGTTTAGTGTTATGTTTATAAGTAGCCTACACTCTAAAAAATGCTGGGTTGTTTTAACCCAACTTTGGGTCAAATATGGACTAACCCAGCCGTTGGGTTAAATTTTTACATTACATTTTTAACCCAACATTTCGGGTTTGTCCATATTTGACCCAAAATTGGGTTAAAACAACCCAGCATTTTTTAGAGTGTAGTATAATTCTTTTCAATATTTCTTATTTGCACATTTAAATCAATTTCATAACATTATTTTATGAAATTGTAATTTTTCAGTGTAAATGATTTAATTTCATCAGCCCTACCTAGGGTAACAGTATGCTTCATCTTTCATTTTAAATTCCTAAATTTGATCAATAAATTCAATTATTTAGAATAATAAGACACTATAGGGCATTTAATAATATTGGTGGATGGGGATGCCCTTAAAGGTGCATATATTACAATTTGCCTTTTTAAATATCAAAGCTGATTGAACACTGATGAGAATATTGCTTCAGAATAAAAAATAAATACATTTTAAAAATCCGGACAAGCAACTTTTTTACTCGGACAAGTGATTGACAGATTTACTTACTTGTCCGGAGGACAAGCACGTGAAAAGGCTTAAGGGGATAGTTTACTTTGAAATTATTTTTTGATATGTTTTAGCTTAACTCAAGGGCATCCAAGATGTAGGTGTCTTTGTTTCCACAGTAGTTTCAATTTTGATATTTTTAGGTTTGACTATCCCTTTAATGTCGAGCCCTGAATAATTTCCTACCCATCCCTTGCTGCCACTGAAAAAAAAAAAAAAAAAAATTACCTACCGACCCATGACCTCAACTGACAACCAACCGGAACCAAGTTTTTTTTTTTTTAGGCCTCGTACACCAAACGTCTGTACTCTGTATTGAGCTGCTTCATGTCAATCACTGTATGCTGTATGCTTTCGAATCAGTACTGTGATGTCATACACCAATCGTCTGTACTCTGTACTGAGCTGCTTCATGTCAATCACTGTATGATGTTTGCTTTCGAATCAGTACTGTGATGTCATACAATCGTCTGTACTCTGTACTGAGCTGCTTCATGTCAATCACTGCATGCTGTATGCTTTCGAATCAGTACTATGACGTCATACACCAATCGTCTGTACTCTGTAACAGGCGCGGATTTATGGGCGGCCAGATTGACAGGTGGCCCACCCAAACAGATTATTAAAAACAATTTAAATTTTTAATTTTCATAATAATAATGAATTAAGTTTGGCCTTACGGCCCCCCAACACTTTATATGATATGACAAGCGCTGAGCGCGTCCATCTCTGGCTCAGCGCCAGCGAGCGCACAGTTTGAATCTGGCAGTGATGTCATGTCACTGTACATATTTTGTCCAGACTTCGACACCCTTGCAAGGAGAGTAGACGAGGCTCATTGTTCACATTGGTAAGACAAAGAATAGGGCCCGTCCACAGATTGCGCACTCAATTTTGTAATTTCAAATGTACGTTCATAATGGAAGCAACGTTGTCGCGCGGTCTGGCGTCTGATTGACTTGTCAAACGCGTGCGTTTCGACAGTCAAGGGACGCGCGATTTGCCATAAAATATAATATCTTGACGACATTTATAAAATATAACATCTTGACCATATTTAATGTTAACATATATTGCATAAATATTTTTATGTATAAGTATGTGTAATATGACAAATATTATGCCCAGAGCTTTCAATCATTTTTTCATGTATTCTTCGGATGTTCATGCCTATTCCACTAGGCGTTGTAAAGATTTGTATCTTGCCTTTTGTAGAACTACAGCTAATCAATCTACACTGAAATACAGAGGGAATTCCCTCTGGAATCATTTGGACCCTGTTTTAAAGACTACAATCACTATAAACACTTTTAAAAGAGAGCTGAAAAAAATGTTAACATATAATTAAGTTTATTTTGTTAATTTATTGTATTAACATGATTGATGTATTGATTATATTGTCTTGCTTGATCATGTAATTTTATGTCCATTTTAATGAGATTTTGGGGAAGTGGTTTTATAAGACCTCATGTCTTCTCACTTTCTGCCGCACAGTTTTTTTTTTTTTTTCGTTAATGGACTTGTAAAGTTGTATTTTAAATGTTATATGTGCAAATAAATAAAATCTAAAAGCTCGCATTCTTAACGTGTGCTTTGTGGTCACGGAAAATGCGCATGAGAAACTCCCGGGTTTGCAGCAAAACCTCGACGTGTGATCTGCTATTTAAACGAGATTGTTTCTGTCTGCAGGTGTTTTAGGTTAACAGCCATATATTGTCTTATTATTCGAAATAATTGAATTTATTGATCGAATTTAGGAATTTAAAATGAAAGATGAAGCATACATTTAATTATATTGGGGGATGGATGCCCTTTAACGGTGCAGAAATTACAATATGGTGATTTAAATATCAAAGCTGATTGATCACTCATGAGAATATTGTTTCAGAGTAAAAAATAAATAAATAAAAAAAATGCTTTCAAATCAGTACTGATGTCATACACCAATCGTCTGTACTCTGTACTGAGCTGCTTCATGTCAATCACTGTATGATGTATGCTTTCGAATCAGTACTGTGATGTCATAATCGTCTGTACTCTGTACTGAGCTGCTTCTTGTCAATCACTGCATGCTGTATGCTTTCGAATCAGTACTGTGACATCATACACCAATCGTTTGTACTCTGTAGAGAGCTGTTTCAAGTCAATCACTGTGTGCTGTATGCTTTCGAATCAGTACTGTGACGTCATACACCAATCGTCTGTACTCTGTAACAGGCGCGGATTTATGGGCGGCCAGAGTGACAGGTGTCCCACCCAAACAGATTTATAAAAACAATTTAAATGTTTAATTTTCATAATAATAATGAATTAAGTTTGGCCATACGGCCCGCCCAACACTTTATATGATATGACAAGCGCTGAGCGCGTCCATCTCTGGCTCAGCGCCAGCGAGCGCACAGTTTGAATCTGGCAGTGATGTCATGTCACTGTACATATTTTGTCCAGACTTGTACACCCTTGCGAGGAGTGTAGACGAGGCTCATTGTTCACATGAAGACCATGACTTGGTAAGACAAAGAATAGGGCCCGTTCACAGATCGCTTCTTTTGCGCACTCAAGTTTGTCATTTCAAATGTACGTTCTCATAATGGAAGCAACGTTGTCACGCGGTCAGGCGTCTGATTGACTCGTCAAACGCGTGCGTTTCGACAGCCAAGGGACGCGCGATTTGCCATAAAATATAACATCTTGACCATATTTAATGTTAACATATATTGCATAAATATTTGTATGTGTGAATATGACAAATATTATGCCCAGAGCTTTCAATCATTTTTTCATGTATTCTTCGGATGTTCATGCCTATTCCAGGCGTTGTAAAGATTTGTATCTTGCCTTTTGTAGAACTACAGCTAATCAATCTACACTGAAATACAGAGGGAATTCCCTCTGGAATCATTTGGACCCTGTTTTAAAGACTAAAATCACTATAAACACTTTTAAAAGAGAGCTGAAAAAATGTTAACATATAATTAAGTTTATTTTGTTAATTTGTTGTATTAACATGATTGATGTATTGATTATATTGTCTTGCTTGATCATGTAATTTTATGTCCATTTTAATGAGATTTTGGGGATAAGACCTCATGGTCTTCTCACTTTCTCCCGCACAGTTTTTTTTTTTTTTTTTTCCGTTAATGGACTTGTAAAGTTGTATTTTAAATGTTATATGTGCAAATAAATAAAATCTAAAAGCTCGCGTTCTTAACGTGCGCTTTGTGGTCACGGAAAATGCGCATGAGAAACTCCCGGTTTTGCAGCAAAACGTGTGTCCTCGACGTGTGATCTGCTATTTAAACGAGATTGTTTCTGTCTGCAGGTGTTTTATGCTATATTAACAGCCAGTGTCTTATTATTCGAATTAATTGAATTTATTGATCGAGTTTAGGAATTTAAAATGAAAGATGAAGCATACATTTAATAATATTGGGGGATGGATGCCCTTTAACGGTGCAGAAATTACAATATGGTGATTTAAATATCAAAGCTGATTGATCACTCATGAGAATATTGTTTCAGAATAAAAAAAATAAAATATAAAACATGCTTTCAAATCAGTACTGATTTTTTTTCTTTTTTTTTCTTCTTTCAAATCAGTACTGATGTCAGGCGTTAAAAAAATAAAAAAATAAAAAATAAAAAATAAACTAAAAAAAAATGTGTTTGTTTCCGGTTTCCGACCGACCCTGTCAATTTATGTGCGACCCCAAATTATTTTATGAGCTTGGGGAAGAAATAATAAAAATTAAATATATACACAAATAAAAAACTCTGAGGCGAACTATTAATTTACGTTTTTGTACAGCTCCGTCTTTTTATAGCACGCGATGTAAGATGCATCTTGTCCTCCAGCAATCTATTAACAAACGAGGCAGATATCGTTCGTCAAACTGAACTATAATACATATTATACAAGTCTTTTTTTGTAATTTAGGATATTTTTATTCATGTTCGCACACATACAAATACATGCATTCATATGCATGCACACACCACATACTAATACCTCCATCCGCCTATAGTTTTATAAAAAATCATCCTATCATGATCCAATCATGATCCCAATCACATCTTCTGCTGTCTAGCACTTCTTTCGCCATGTATTTGTTCGTTTCTTTCATTATTTTATGCAATCCAAAACACTCTAACCTGCCGCGGTTCGTATCTCTAGAGCCCGTCTAACTTGACCGCTTTTCCGGGACAAATGGATTTTTGAAGTACAAGTAAAAGAGAATTTTACTCGCCTCAACGGACAAGTAGCCTGAACATCAATAACAAACAAAAAAATAGCTAGGGAATCACTAAACCGAGAGAATGATTCTGATTTTATTACATTTATTGCAAGTTGCGATCGATTGTGGATAATAAATGTAGCAGGCCTACTGTATTACTGATGGTAAGGTTGCGCTGTTGACGCTCGCGCAGAGAAATCTACACACATGAGCGGAGCACACACACACACAGTTAACAACATACTCTGCCTATAAAAAATCTAAATGTGGAGTTTTTATATTTTAACATATGTTAAGCACTAAGCAGCCTCAATTATTTTTCCTGAATACCATCACGATTGAAAAAGTGACATTGATTTCCTACAACAGTTCAATAAACAGTTAAGATTAAGTCACTTACTGTTTATAAGCAATATTGGGTGTTTTTGTTCCATTTCAGCAGCGAAAATAGTTCCAAAGAAAAGTCACAGCAGAACCACGAAGCATCTCACAGGAACTCATCCTGTTTTCATTACTGAATGATTCAGCATTTTGAACGAATCGGTTGAGTCAAGGATTCAATGACCCATTCATAAACATCAACTGTCTCATTCTTGAATGAATCAACCGTTTGAACGAATCGTTTGAATTAATGAATCAATAACTCACTCATTTATACGGCCGCCTGCCGCCACCTATTGGCAGTTTAGTGTTATGTTTATAAGTAGCCTAGTATAATTCTTTTCAATATTTCTTATTTGCACATTTAAATCAATTTCATAACATTATTTTATGAAATTGTAATTTTTCAGTGTAAATGATTTAATTTCATCAGCCCTACCTAGGGTAACAGTATGCTTCATCTTTCATTTTAAATTCCTAAATTTGATCAATAAATTCAATTATTTAGAATAATAAGACACTATAGGGCATTTAATAATATTGGTGGATGGGGATGCCCTTAAAGGTGCATATATTACAATTTGCCTTTTTAAATATCAAAGCTGATTGAACACTGATGAGAATATTGCTTCAGAATAAAAAATAAATACATTTTAAAAATCCGGACAAGCAACTTTTTTACTCGGACAAGTGATTGACAGATTTACTTACTTGTCCGGAGGACAAGCACGTGAAAAGGCTTAAGGGGATAGTTTACTTTGAAATTAATTTTTGATATGTTTTAGCTTAACTCAAGGGCATCCAAGATGTAGGTGTCTTTGTTTCCACAGTAGTTTCAATTTTGATATTTTTAGGTTTGACTATCCCTTTAATGTCGAGCCCTGAATAATTTCCTACCCATCCCTTGCTGCCACTGAAAAAAAAAAAAAAAAAAATTACCTACCGACCCATGACCTCAACTGACAACCAACCGGAACCAAGTTTTTTTTTTTTTAAGCCTCGTACACCAAACGTCTGTACTCTGTATTGAGCTGCTTCATGTCAATCACTGTATGCTGTATGCTTTCGAATCAGTACTGTGATGTCATACACCAATCGTCTGTACTCTGTACTGAGCTGCTTCATGTCAATCACTGTATGATGTTTGCTTTCGAATCAGTACTGTGATGTCATACAATCGTCTGTACTCTGTACTGAGCTGCTTCATGTCAATCACTGCATGCTGTATGCTTTCGAATCAGTACTATGACGTCATACACCAATCGTCTGTACTCTGTAACAGGCGCGGATTTATGGGCGGCCAGATTGACAGGTGGCCCACCCAAACAGATTATTAAAAACAATTTAAATTTTTAATTTTCATAATAATAATGAATTAAGTTTGGCCTTACGGCCCCCCAACACTTTATATGATATGACAAGCGCTGAGCGCGTCCATCTCTGGCTCAGCGCCAGCGAGCGCACAGTTTGAATCTGGCAGTGATGTCATGTCACTGTACATATTTTGTCCAGACTTCGACACCCTTGCAAGGAGAGTAGACGAGGCTCATTGTTCACATTGGTAAGACAAAGAATAGGGCCCGTCCACAGATTGCGCACTCAATTTTGTAATTTCAAATGTACGTTCATAATGGAAGCAACGTTGTCGCGCGGTCTGGCGTCTGATTGACTTGTCAAACGCGTGCGTTTCGACAGTCAAGGGACGCGCGATTTGCCATAAAATATAATATCTTGACGACATTTATAAAATATAACATCTTGACCATATTTAATGTTAACATATATTGCATAAATATTTTTATGTATAAGTATGTGTAATATGACAAATATTATGCCCAGAGCTTTCAATCATTTTTTCATGTATTCTTCGGATGTTCATGCCTATTCCACTAGGCGTTGTAAAGATTTGTATCTTGCCTTTTGTAGAACTACAGCTAATCAATCTACACTGAAATACAGAGGGAATTCCCTCTGGAATCATTTGGACCCTGTTTTAAAGACTACAATCACTATAAACACTTTTAAAAGAGAGCTGAAAAAAATGTTAACATATAATTAAGTTTATTTTGTTAATTTATTGTATTAACATGATTGATGTATTGATTATATTGTCTTGCTTGATCATGTAATTTTATGTCCATTTTAATGAGATTTTGGGGAAGTGGTTTTATAAGACCTCATGTCTTCTCACTTTCTGCCGCACAGTTTTTTTTTTTTTTTTCGTTAATGGACTTGTAAAGTTGTATTTTAAATGTTATATGTGCAAATAAATAAAATCTAAAAGCTCGCATTCTTAACGTGTGCTTTGTGGTCACGGAAAATGCGCATGAGAAACTCCCGGGTTTGCAGCAAAACGTGTGTCCTCGACGTGTGATCTGCTATTTAAACGAGATTGTTTCTGTCTGCAGGTGTTTTAGGTTAACAGCCATATATTGTCTTATTATTCGAAATAATTGAATTTATTGATCGAATTTAGGAATTTAAAATGAAAGATGAAGCATACATTTAATTATATTGGGGGATGGATGCCCTTTAACGGTGCAGAAATTACAATATGGTGATTTAAATATCAAAGCTGATTGATCACTCATGAGAATATTGTTTCAGAGTAAAAAATAAATAAATAAAAAAAATGCTTTCAAATCAGTACTGATGTCATACACCAATCGTCTGTACTCTGTACTGAGCTGCTTCATGTCAATCACTGTATGATGTATGCTTTCGAATCAGTACTGTGATGTCATAATCGTCTGTACTCTGTACTGAGCTGCTTCTTGTCAATCACTGCATGCTGTATGCTTTCGAATCAGTACTGTGACATCATACACCAATCGTCTGTACTCTGTAGAGAGCTGTTTCAAGTCAATCACTGTGTGCTGTATGCTTTCGAATCAGTACTGTGACGTCATACACCAATCGTCTGTACTCTGTAACAGGCGCGGATTTATGGGCGGCCAGAGTGACAGGTGTCCCACCCAAACAGATTTATAAAAACAATTTAAATGTTTAATTTTCATAATAATAATGAATTAAGTTTGGCCATACGGCCCGCCCAACACTTTATATGATATGACAAGCGCTGAGCGCGTCCATCTCTGGCTCAGCGCCAGCGAGCGCACAGTTTGAATCTGGCAGTGATGTCATGTCACTGTACATATTTTGTCCAGACTTGTACACCCTTGCGAGGAGTGTAGACGAGGCTCATTGTTCACATGAAGACCATGACTTGGTAAGACAAAGAATAGGGCCCGTTCACAGATCGCTTCTTTTGCGCACTCAAGTTTGTCATTTCAAATGTACGTTCTCATAATGGAAGCAACGTTGTCACGCGGTCAGGCGTCTGATTGACTCGTCAAACGCGTGCGTTTCGACAGCCAAGGGACGCGCGATTTGCCATAAAATATAACATCTTGACCATATTTAATGTTAACATATATTGCATAAATATTTGTATGTGTGAATATGACAAATATTATGCCCAGAGCTTTCAATCATTTTTTCATGTATTCTTCGGATGTTCATGCCTATTCCAGGCGTTGTAAAGATTTGTATCTTGCCTTTTGTAGAACTACAGCTAATCAATCTACACTGAAATACAGAGGGAATTCCCTCTGGAATCATTTGGACCCTGTTTTAAAGACTAAAATCACTATAAACACTTTTAAAAGAGAGCTGAAAAAATGTTAACATATAATTAAGTTTATTTTGTTAATTTGTTGTATTAACATGATTGATGTATTGATTATATTGTCTTGCTTGATCATGTAATTTTATGTCCATTTTAATGAGATTTTGGGGATAAGACCTCATGGTCTTCTCACTTTCTCCCGCACAGTTTTTTTTTTTTTTTTCCGTTAATGGACTTGTAAAGTTGTATTTTAAATGTTATATGTGCAAATAAATAAAATCTAAAAGCTCGCGTTCTTAACGTGCGCTTTGTGGTCACGGAAAATGCGCATGAGAAACTCCCGGTTTTGCAGCAAAACGTGTGTCCTCGACGTGTGATCTGCTATTTAAACGAGATTGTTTCTGTCTGCAGGTGTTTTATGCTATATTAACAGCCAGTGTCTTATTATTCGAATTAATTGAATTTATTGATCGAGTTTAGGAATTTAAAATGAAAGATGAAGCATACATTTAATAATATTGGGGGATGGATGCCCTTTAACGGTGCAGAAATTACAATATGGTGATTTAAATATCAAAGCTGATTGATCACTCATGAGAATATTGTTTCAGAATAAAAAAAATAAAATATAAAACATGCTTTCAAATCAGTACTGATTTTTTTTCTTTTTTTTTCTTCTTTCAAATCAGTACTGATGTCAGGCGTTAAAAAAATAAAAAAATAAAAAATAAAAAATAAACTAAAAAAAAATGTGTTTGTTTCCGGTTTCCGACCGACCCTGTCAATTTATGTGCGACCCCAAATTATTTTATGAGCTTGGGGAAGAAATAATAAAAATTAAATATATACACAAATAAAAAACTCTGAGGCGAACTATTAATTTACGTTTTTGTACAGCTCCGTCTTTTTATAGCACGCGATGTAAGATGCATCTTGTCCTCCAGCAATCTATTAACAAACGAGGCAGATATCGTTCGTCAAACTGAACTATAATACATATTATACAAGTCTTTTTTTGTAATTTAGGATATTTTTATTCATGTTCGCACACATACAAATACATGCATTCATATGCATGCACACACCACATACTAATACCTCCATCCGCCTATAGTTTTATAAAAAATCATCCTATCATGATCCAATCATGATCCCAATCACATCTTCTGCTGTCTAGCACTTCTTTCGCCATGTATTTGTTCGTTTCTTTCATTATTTTATGCAATCCAAAACACTCTAACCTGCCGCGGTTCGTATCTCTAGAGCCCGTCTAACTTGACCGCTTTTCCGGGACAAATGGATTTTTGAAGTACAAGTAAAAGAGAATTTTACTCGCCTCAACGGACAAGTAGCCTGAACATCAATAACAAACAAAAAAATAGCTAGGGAATCACTAAACCGAGAGAATGATTCTGATTTTATTACATTTATTGCAAGTTGCGATCGATTGTGGATAATAAATGTAGCAGGCCTACTGTATTACTGATGGTAAGGTTGCGCTGTTGACGCTCGCGCAGAGAAATCTACACACATGAGCGGAGCACACACACACACAGTTAACAACATACTCTGCCTATAAAAAATCTAAATGTGGAGTTTTTATATTTTAACATATGTTAAGCACTAAGCAGCCTCAATTATTTTTCCTGAATACCATCACGATTGAAAAAGTGACATTGATTTCCTACAACAGTTCAATAAACAGTTAAGATTAAGTCACTTACTGTTTATAAGCAATATTGGGTGTTTTTGTTCCATTTCAGCAGCGAAAATAGTTCCAAAGAAAAGTCACAGCAGAACCACGAAGCATCTCACAGGAACTCATCCTGTTTTCATTACTGAATGATTCAGCATTTTGAACGAATCGGTTGAGTCAAGGATTCAATGACCCATTCATAAACATCAACTGTCTCATTCTTGAATGAATCAACCGTTTGAACGAATCGTTTGAATTAATGAATCAATAACTCACTCATTTATACGGCCGCCTGCCGCCACCTATTGGCAGTTTAGTGTTATGTTTATAAGTAGCCTAGTATAATTCTTTTCAATATTTCTTATTTGCACATTTAAATCAATTTCATAACATTATTTTATGAAATTGTAATTTTTCAGTGTAAATGATTTAATTTCATCAGCCCTACCTAGGGTAACAGTATGCTTCATCTTTCATTTTAAATTCCTAAATTTGATCAATAAATTCAATTATTTAGAATAATAAGACACTATAGGGCATTTAATAATATTGGTGGATGGGGATGCCCTTAAAGGTGCATATATTACAATTTGCCTTTTTAAATATCAAAGCTGATTGAACACTGTGATACAGATCGGGTTCTGTGTGAAGTGTAGGTGATGGAAGGAGACACAGGGTCGGCAATATCTGGGGCTCGTGCACTTTTATTTTTCACTCTTTCCACAGCGCCCTCCGCGCTCACAATAACGTAACTCAAATAAACAAATCACAAACAGAAAGTAAATGGGCAAAACTCTTCCCGCTGGCTACAGCTTCGCAATAGGCTCAATCTCAATGAAGACGTCGTGTCTGGCCGGTCCGTGCACGAGCTCCCAGTCTCTCTCCAAAGTGCTGTCTGCCAGGGCTGTTTATATGCGGTCTCCTCACGCCAATTACTGCAATCACAGACAGGTGTTCGTCATTTGAACTTGACCCGCTTACTCACCGCCTGGCTCCGCCCTCGCTCTCCCGCTGCAGATCTCGCCAAACCACGCACCCCTCGCCACATACCCCCACCGCCCGACTCAGGCCGGGGAGCCGTCCGGCCTGCAGCCCCCCCCCCCCCCCTCCTGCGGGAGAGGAAGTCAGCCACAGCCATCTGTGCACCCGGCCTGTGGATCACCTGGAACTTAAAAGGCTGTAACGCTAGATACCAACGGGTGATCCGCGCGTTGGTATCCTTCATTCGGTGGAGCCATTGCAGGGGAGCGTGGTCCGAACAGAGGGTGAACTCTCGGCCCAGGAGATAATAGCGGAGGGTGAGAACAGCCCACTTAATGGCGAGAGCCTCCTTCTCAATGGTGCTGTACATGGTCTCCCTCTTCGAGAGCTTGCGACTAATGTACAGCACCGGCCGCTCCTCACCCTCTATCTCCTGGGTCAAGACGGCGCCCAGCCCCCTGTCCGATGCGTCGGTCTGCAGGGAAAAAGGGAGAGAAAAGTTAGGAGCCTGTAACAGCGGGCCACCACACAGGGCTGCCTTTATCTGGGTAAAAGCCTGCTGACACTGCTCCGTCCACTGAACGGTATCTGGCGCCTCCTTTTTAGTTAAATCAGTCAGCGGGCTAGCAAGGTCCGAATAATTATGTACAAACCTTCTGTAATATCCTGCTAGCCCCAGGAACTGTCTAACCTCCTTTTTGGTCTTAGGTCTCGGACAGGTCGCAATCGCTGCCGTCTTGTCAATTTGGGGACGCACCTGTCCATGACCCAAGTGAAAGCCCAGATACCTAACTTCCACGCGCCCAATTGCACACTTCTTTGGGTTGGCCGTGAGCCCAGCCCCTCGCAGCGTTCTGAGGACAGCTCGCAGGTGCTGCATATGCCGCTGCCAGTCGTTACTATAGATGATAATATCATCCAGGTATGCCGCGGCATATGCAGCATGCGGCCGGAGGATTCTGTCCATCAGACGCTGAAAGGTAGCCGGTGCGCCGAACAAACCGAAAGGAAGCGTAACAAATTGGTGTAATCCGAACGGCGTCGTGAAAGCAGTTTTTTCTTTAGACATTGGAGATAAGGGGATCTGCCAATAGCCCTTCGTTAAATCCAGTGTCGAATAAAAGCGAGCAGTGCCGAGCCGATCAAGCAATTCGTCCACCCGCGGCATTGGATATGCATCGAATTTCGATACAGCATTCACCTTGCGATAATCCACACAGAACCGCACGGAGCCGTCAGTTTTAGGCACTAAAACTATCGGGCTCGCCCAGTCACTGTTGGACTCTTCTATTACCCCCATATCCAACATCGCTTCCAATTCCTCCTGTACCACTTTCTTTTTATGTTCAGGTAATCTATACGGCCGGCTGCGCACTACCACACCCGGGTCGGTCTCAACATGGTGCTGTATGAGGTTCGTGCGACCAGGAAGGGGCGAGAACACATCAGCAAACTCTGTTTGCAAATTTCGAATGTCCGCGATCTGGGACGGTGAGAGGTGATCTCCGCAAATGGCCAGAGTAGCGGATCGTGACTTTATATTCGCCTCTGGCCCGAGATCCTCCTCCCCACTCACTACCGTCGCCAGCATCGCAGACTCCGCCTCACTCCACTTCTTTAGGAGGTTGAGGTGATAAATCTGATGTGTCCCGTCCCTGTCGGATCGAAGAACCTCATAGTTAAGATCCCCAATTCGCCGTGTGACCACAAAGGGTCCTTGCCACTTGGCGAGTAATTTAGAGCTGGATGTGGGAAGTAATACAAGCACTCTATCTCCCGGTGCAAATTTGCGTAGTTTAGCCCCCCTGTTGTACAGCCGACTTTGTTTGTCCTGAGCCTGTAACAAATTCTCCATAGAGAGCCGCCCCAATGTGTGGAGTTTTGTTCTCAGATCCAGGACGTACTGAATTTCGTTCTTGCTATTTGAAGGTCCGTCCTCCCAAGCCTCTCTAAGGACATCCAGTACCCCGCGGGGCTGGCGTCCATAGAGCAGCTCAAAGGGGGAAAACCCCGTGGAGGCTTGGGGGACCTCCCGTACAGCGAACAAGAGGGGTTCTAGCCACTTATCCCAATTTTTGGCGTCTTCCTGCACGAATTTACGAATCATGGATTTCAATGTGCGATTAAACCGTTCCACCAAACCATCTGTTTGTGGGTGATAGACGCTGGTGCGAATCGATTTAATGCCCAACAATTCGTATAATTCGCGGATAGTACGTGACATAAACGCCGTGCCCTGATCGGTGAGAATCTCTTTCGGGATCCCCACCCGGGAGATTAATTGAAACAGTGCACCCGCGACGCTTTTAGCAGAAATGTTGCGGAGCGGCACTGCTTCGGGGTATCGCGTTGCATAATCCACCAGGACTAATGCAAAGCGATGCCCCCGTGCAGATCGTTCTAATGGCCCGATGAGGTCCATGCCAATTCGTTCGAAGGGGACCTCCATTAAAGGGAGCGGGCACAATGGTGCTTTTCGGTTGGCCGGTGGATTTACCAACTGACATTCGCGACAAGAGGCGCACCACCTGCGCACATTCTCGTGAATGCCTGGCCAAAAAAATCGGGTCATTATACGATTTAGTGTAGCTGCTTGCCCCAAATGACCAGCCATTGGATTAGAGTGAGCCGCCTGGAAAAGCATTTCCCGGCGGCTCTTTGGAACTAACAATTGAGTTGTATCTTGCTTTGAATGTGGGTCCTGGGTCACCCGATACAACCTATCCTTGATTACAGCAAAATATGGATAGGAGAGCGGCTGGTTCGGATGGACCGCCTGCCCGTCGATCACTTGGACCTGCTCAAGCGCGTTTTGCAGCGTGTCATCCCGGGACTGCTCTAGAGGAAAATCATCGCGCTCTGAAAAAATTAGTTCTTCAGACGCGCTCCGTTCCCCCAGAGCAGGACCCGCGGTCCCCGGGACAGCCTCCCCAGCCTGCACCGACGCTCCCCCGTCCTGCTTTTTATACTCCCCCGGAGCACCCGTGCACAGAAACGCCAATAAGGATTTAAACCCCGGCCAATTAGTCCCCAAAATCAACGGGTGCTGAAGGTGCTGGTTAACTGCCACCTCAACTCTATGCTTTTGGCCCCGAAATTGAATGGTGACTGGCACCAGGGGATAACCCACTATTTCCCCGTGCACACACCGCACCTTAACCATGCGGCTCTTATCCAATGCCGACGCATGGATCAGGCTTTGGTGGATGGAGGTCTGGTTACAACCTGAATCCACCAACGCCTGATAATTACCCCCCTTTACACTTACTGGAATCTGGTATAACCCTGCTTGGTCGAGGGCGGCCCGCGGCTCGTCGGGGACCCTGATCAGCGTCCCGATCTCCATCATGGGGCACCGATCAATGAAATGCCCGGGGTCCCCACACCGCCAGCAGGCCGGCCCAGGCTTCCCCGCCACCCCGGTGGCAGGAAGCGGGTCCGGTAACGGGCGTGAGGAGAGCGCGGGCCCGGGGCCCTCTGCGGCGCTGGAGGAGGGAGCCATTTCCCGAGGTAGGGTACGGGTCCTCCAGCTCTGGTCCTGTCCCGGTCCAGTTCTCCATCGGGGAGCCGGTCTCGGTGGGATGCTGCCTCGGGACCTGGGAGTAGGAACAGGACGCGAGAGAGAGAGAGGGGGGGAGAGAGAGAGAGAGAGAGAGATGAGGGTTCGCCGACCCCCGGGCACGCCACCATCTGGTCCTCTGCCAACTGGATGGCCTGGTCCAGCGACGTCGGGCGATGGCACTGGACCCACTGGGAGGTCTTCTTCGGGAGTCGTGTCACGAACTGCTCCAGCACCACCTGCTCCACGACTCCCTCGACGTCGCGGCCCTCGGTCACCAGCCATTTGCGGCACGCGTCCCGGAGCTGTTGCGCGAAGGCGAAGGGTCGGCCGGATTCGCCGAGCTCCAGTGACCGGAACCGGCGCCGACTTTGTTCCGGGGTCCGGCCGACCCGCTGGAGAATGGCGCGCTTCAGGTCTTCAAAGACCAGGAGGTTCTGGACTGGCAGCTGTTGAGCGGCGATCTGGGCTTCGCCTGACAGCAGCGGGATCAACCGCATGGGCCAGTCCGCCGATGGCCATTTCCCGGCCGTAGCCGTCCTCTCAAAGAGGTCCAGGAACGCCTCCGGGTCATCCTGGGGACCCATCTTATGGAGAGGCATGGCTGCAGCCGCGGTAGGGTCTCGAACCTCCCGGTCCAACCAGCTCCGGAACTGCTCGCGGTCCTCCTTCTGGCCCTGGAGGAGCGCCTCGAACCGGCGCTGCTGCTGCTCCTCCAGCTTGAGCAACGCCTTCTGATGTTGTTGGTGGAGGCCCGCGAGCGCGTGGATGACCTCCGCAAATGGGGTTGGCATGGACTGTCTGGCGGCGGCTTCCCCTTCCATCCCGGGTTTCGGCACCAGTGTGATACAGATCGGGTTCTGTGTGAAGTGTAGGTGATGGAAGGAGACACAGGGTCGGCAATATCTGGGGCTCGTGCACTTTTATTTTTCACTCTTTCCACAGCGCCCTCCGCGCTCACAATAACGTAACTCAAATAAACAAATCACAAACAGAAAGTAAATGGGCAAAACTCTTCCCGCTGGCTACAGCTTCGCAATAGGCTCAATCTCAATGAAGACGTCGTGTCTGGCCGGTCCGTGCACGAGCTCCCAGTCTCTCTCCAAAGTGCTGTCTGCCAGGGCTGTTTATATGCGGTCTCCTCACGCCAATTACTGCAATCACAGACAGGTGTTCGTCATTTGAACTTGACCCGCTTACTCACCGCCTGGCTCCGCCCTCGCTCTCCCGCTGCAGATCTCGCCAAACCACGCACCCCTCGCCACAAACACTGATGAGAATATTGCTTCAGAATAAAAAATAAATACATTTTAAAAATCCGGACAAGCAACTTTTTTACTCGGACAAGTGATTGACAGATTTACTTACTTGTCCGGAGGACAAGCACGTGAAAAGGCTTAAGGGGATAGTTTACTTTGAAATTAATTTTTGATATGTTTTAGCTTAACTCAAGGGCATCCAAGATGTAGGTGTCTTTGAGAGAGAGAGGTTGTGCGGCACAACCCATCAAACTGACAGGTTTATTGCCCCCCATAAAAATAAGCCCCGCCCCTTTTACCCCTCCCACCCCTCCCGCTTATGAACTGTACGTACACCGTGGGAAATTCCCACGGTCTCCCTCCTCTTTCCACCCCTCACCATCACCACCCCTAGCCACCTCTTCTGGACTGGTCACGTGATCGGGGGAAAAATTTCCCCACGAACCGGACCCCGATCCATCCGACCCGGTACCGAACTGGACACCTGTTACGGAGGGGTCGTGTCACCACCCCCTCACCACTTCAAGGTGATCGCACGTTCCCCACGATAGTGAAAAAACAATACATTTTCAAACTTTAAGGACGACATAAAACAAAAGATAGGTTTAGTGATTTTATTAAAAGAAAAATCTTTTACACAGACTTGAAGTTGTACAAACTATAACAAATACAATAACGTTGTAATAGTGTTCTATTAAAAAAAGTTTTCTAAAATACATCTTTAGTGTTTCATTAAAAATGCACGGCTTCATATATATTTTATGTTAAAACAGTTTAAAAATTGTATTAAAAAGTCAAAGATCGACCATTTTACAGAAAAAGTCAAGCAAAGGGGTTTTTCATTACAGAAAACTGTTTTTTCTAAGCCATTTATTTTTAAAAAAGACATACGTTTACAAAACAATGTTTTAAAATCCGTTTTTAGTCAATTTATATCATTAAGACACGGCAGGAGTCTTTACCTTTACACGCTATTTAGTAAATTGCTACGTTTTTATATAAAACATCTGTTTCGCTCTTTTCACAATTACGCGTTTTAAAAGTATTAAAATATTGTATAAAGTTAAAATACATGTGTCTTTAGCGTTCATGCATCTGCGGGGCATTAAATCGTGTTTTTAAAAACATCTAAAAGCGTATGTATTAAACTTATATCAAGTAAATAGTTATGTTTTCTTAATAAAACATATAAAACCGGTTGTTCTATATCAAACAAATAGACCTATTTCTATCATACATTTTAAAAAAGTATTACTTTTCACATAACATGTATAATGTTTAAATCTATTAACCCATTTATAGATACAGTGCAAGCCTTTAACGTTACATCCAATGCATTTTAAAATAAGACGGGTGTTTTAGAGTCTTCAATAACAAAAAAATAAAAGTATTTGAGCAAAAGTTTTACAATTACATGCCGTTTAAAAGTATTAAAATACACGTCTCTTTACTGTTTTATACATCTGTAAATGTTAAAACCTTTAAAACAGTTTAAAAATTTATTCATATGTGAAAAAAGTCAAAAGACCGGTCATTTTACAGAAAAAGTCAAACAAGTTTTTCATTGCAGACTTACGTTTTATCCTGTTTAAAAAGATCCAACACCAAATCCAACAGCAAGGATTATCCGGCTGCAATGCTTTATCCAAAATATCCAAAACTTTAGAGATATTCCAAAAGTCCTCCGATTCAAACTTGTGTAAATGTAATCCCGGGAGCCCCACGAAACACCTCCGTTCGGGTCAGCGGGAGAAACCATACTGACTGTTTGCATCTGTGCATGGAACCACACGCAGACTCCTCCCACGACACTCCCACATCACGTGACCCCAGTGCACGCGGTATCCATACGTACAGCACGTCCACCCCCAACGTCATACGGCGGACTGATTTAAAAAACGTCCGTTCAGGACGGAGCATGAAACTTAAATGAGAGAATTAACGCCTTGCAATGAGGCGCGCTAACCACGCCTCCTCACACGCCCCGTAGAAGACGCACGTGCGGCGGATTGGTCCACGCTCTATTCACGCCCCGTAGAAGACGCATTCACGAAGCATTGGTCCTCGCTTCATAGAGGCGCAGGTAAACTCCTCCCATACTCTGACAGAGGTTGTTTTAAAAAACCCCTCGAAGCTAAATACTCGCTTTTGTGGCATATAAAACCGATTGTTTTATATCAAACAAATATACCTATTCTTAGTTTGCCTGTGGTATATTTTATGTTAAAAGTTATATTTTAAAATGTTTACCTCAGTGTTTTAAACATGCCATTACAGTCAGACCTGAGGTCTCACATAGTTTTTATATACTTTATTTGATTCTACATTACATGTCGATTTCATTCGGAATCAAAAACTTTGAATAATCCAACTGGTTAAAACAAAACCAGAGTACATTGTTATGGATTAATTAGAGTTCTAAGGGGTGCAACATGAACAACAGCTGATAAAGGTAGCAATTAGCAATTGATTTGACTTTATTCACCTGACTGCTATATTATTGGTGTGAACTGTAGATCATCTTTATATTCAATAATAATGTATTCTAACTCCAAACTACATATCATCTGAAATCTCGCTAAGTCGCTATCTCTAGTTTTAATATTTGATGATTACTTTTATTAGTTTGATTGTTTTTATTAATTTGACTGATTTGTATTACCGGCATGGTTTGTTGTTAAACATTACCCATCAGCTATTACTATTATCAGAGACCATTACACGTAATAAGAGGACCTTCACATTGCACAACAGATCAATCGTGAAAAGTTTCAGACTTGTGTACAATAAGCGAGTACTCCAACCAGATTATACGACCTTGCCTTACAGGTTTTAACAATAGTTTGAAAATGTGTGAAACAGGTGTTTTTGACTGCAGACTGCAACCCCCATTTTCGGCTGTTATTAGTGGTCCAAGCAATAGCGGGAAGACTTTTTTTGTAAAGACTCTAATGTATAATTCGGACAAAATGTGTTCTGTGAAGTTTGATAATTATGTGTACATTTATACATGCTGGCAGCCTTTATATGATGAGCTGTTACATGCTTTTGATATTAAATTCATTGAAAACATCCCAAAGAAATTGGATGATGATTCATTATTCCCACCTGGTAAAAGATCCCTATTAATTTTGGACGACGTTATGGGCCAAGCAGCGTCCAATTCTGAAGTCGAGAAAATTTTTACGCAATACATCCATCATAAAAATATGAGTTGTTTGCTACTGATACAGAATCTATTTTTCCAGGGTAAATCTACCAGAACAATAGGACTTAATACAAATTATTTAATAATATTTAAAAACCCCCGAGATAAGCAACAGATAGGTGTTTTGGGTCGTCAGATGTTTCCTGGTAATACAAAGTTTTTTATTGAAGCTTACCAGGATGCAACTAGTCTTCCTTTCAGCTACCTACTAATAGATTATAAAACACAGACTCCTGAAAGATTTCGACTCAGAACAGATTTACTGTCTGACTATCCTGTGGTCTACGTCCAGAAGGGAGTTTAAAATGAGTTCGAGACTTTCCAGAAATCTTTACCTTTTAAAGTTATTATACAAGAGCTCGCCCAAACAACGGAAGGTTATTTTGAATTCAGCCCCTGACGAGCTCATACTGGCTCTGTGTGAAGTGGCCCTCAATATTCTTCACGGCAAGATCCCTCTAACTGCAAAACAGCTCGGATCTTTAAAAAGGAGAAAGACCGAAATAAAATACGTTGCTAATAAAAAGATCAATATTGCAAGAAAAAGACGTATGATTAACCAAAAAGGTGGCTTTTTACTACCTCTCCTAAGCATAGGTTTACCTTTCATAACTAGCCTGATAACTAGAAACTGAATCTGAAGAGAAAAAATGCAGCATACTGAAAAATTGTATCTTGTACCAAAGCATCAAATGGATAGACTAAGGAACGCGCCGCCACGTGAAAATATCAATACGTCCGTGGAGGAAAACCTGGATTCATCTATAAGGGAGATATTACAAAGACATGACCTGGGTCCGCATGAAAAAGCAAAACTATACACACACATGTTACAGAGATTTCTGTCTGTGTCAAAGCATAACGATGTGGAGAGCAACGCTTTAACGTTAACAGTGCCGAGTCAGGATGGCGAAAATGAAGAAGCACCCATCACTGAAGACGTAATCGTATCAGAGGTGCTAAACAACGTCCCTCAGAGAAGCTTGAAAAATGTAAAATACATTTTGGATAAAATGTCTAAGGCCAAACAGTTGTCTTCATGGACAGACGCCGGTGAATTTGTTTATAAAGGGAAAATCATTGCAGGATCTCATATGCTTGATCTGTTGAAAAGCGTAACAATGCCTCAAACGATACATGACAAACGTAGGCCGACAGGATGGAATGAATTTCTCGAAGCGTTTTCCTCTTTAAACATACCTCACTCAACTATAAGTAACCATCATGTTAAATGCTTGATTGATTCACTTAAAAGAAAAACAACAGGGAATAGTTTTGAAGATGTACCGAGAAGGTCTTTGAAAAAACGAAGACATCGTAACACACCACCACGTCCCTCTTCAGACACATCTGATAAGTCACCTAAATTAGATGCAAAACAATGGCTAGATTTTTAACAATTATTTGCATCGATATAATTGGAGATGTTTATCTGTTTTACAAATATTATTGAATGTAAATTTGTGTATATCATAATTATGTAAGTGTATTTTTAAGTTGTATACTAATGTCTGATACCAATAAAAGAAAAAGAAAACGTTTAATCTGTTTCACAAGTTTGTTTATTCATCACACACACATAAACAATACATCACATTAATACGTCTGAAATGTTTTACCGGACTGTACACACTGAATGCATTTAAATGTTTTACCGTTACAGAGACTAGGTTTCAATTTTTTCACAAAGAGAGAGACCATGACATCATTTTTTAACAAATCATTATGGTACATTTTTATAATATTCTCATATTCATAACCTCTTGATATATAATACAGAAAAAACACACAATGTTGTCCGCAGGTATCAGAAGTATAATCTTGAACTTGTTTGTCCGAGTACTGAACGACAGTAGAATTGTTTTTTAGAAAGTTATGAAAAGATGCAGGAAAGCAATCTGCATTCGGTGCGTTACCAAAGCTGTCAAAAAAACAGGCGACGCCATCTCGACGTATGTATATGGCAATCCAGTGTTCCCCCGGTTCGTCTGAAGATTGTGTATTCGAAATTAGCATGCAAGGGGTATCCTTTAAAGGGTCTTCGGGTAGGTAATCGCACGGTAGTACACCTAAAAAATTTGTGTTACAGGAAATTTTATCCATCAGTCCCGTCAGTTGCACGGTATTCATTACAGCTGTATTCAGTAGTGCTCTGCGAACACCTGTCTCCGATTTGATATCTCTATAATAGAGTCAAAGACTGAATATATTAAAATGTTAATTGGTTGTGCGAGGGGTACTCTGAAGCGTGCTTCTAATCTAATATTTCCTGATCTAATCAATGAAACGTGTTGACCACATTCCTCGTCGGGTGTCAGATTAAAGGCATAGAGAGTGTATCCGTGTAGGAAATCTTCACGATCTATGATCATAGACTGATTCTTTAGATGCCGACCCGTGGCTGTCACTAGTTGATAAAACTCTCTCACGGCAGACCCGTTATTATATTCTGGTTGAAAGGGACGCGAAGGGACCTGGGTCCCGTCACAGGTCAGACTCAAATATTCAAGGTCAAAATGTTTAAAGGCAAAAGGATTCCTGTCATAAGCACCAGAAAAGGCGGTGTTTTCCGTCATGGCCAAAATGATGGATTTCGGTAGCGGCCCGAGGAAGAGATTTTCATGGTTAGATACACGTGCTCCTGCCGGTACGGAGAAATTTTTCACACAGACTCTATCTATGGGATATTTAGCTGTGGTCGAGAGAAGAGCTTGCGCATGTCCCAAACGCACTGCAGGGGATACGGTGACTCTTTTCACAAAAAGTGAAGCCGACAGTATATTAAGCTTATAATTGATGGCGTCACTACGTATCAGACAGAACTCGTCTTTCGCACGAGTTAACCGAATCCGTATATCCACTCCGTTCAATAATAATTTAGACTGAAAGAAGATGTCGCTGTGAATTGGAGCTAGTAGTTCTACAACACTACTGGCATTTGTGAACGCTGCTCTCTTTGTTAATCCCGCGTTCGCCCCTCCAGGATCCGTAGCATCTATGTGAGCCGAAGAATCTTTGTAGAATAAACCCGCTGAAAAGTTACTCTCGAGAGTGTCTTTTCCATAATTAACGAGGGCCTCAAAGAGACACCTGTAGGGATGCGTATTACTACTGTTACTGACGAGCCGGTCAGCTAAAGAGACGTCAACCTGTGAGAAAATCGTCGATCCAGGGTAATTAATTAAAGCCACAGGCGCTCCGTCAGGAATGTCATTTCCGTTCGGTAGGGTTATTTTGACGCGCGTATATAGGAGCGTGTTATTCAGATCTGTGTAATCTTCACCGGCCCCCGCTATAAAGAATTCGATGGGTGATGCGTCTGTTAAAGCTGACACGGGGCTTATCTCCACATACATATTTTTTTCAATAGCTGTTTGTGTCAAAGGGACCGTAAACAGATCCAGCTCTGATTTAATGCACTCATCAGACATACAGTGTAGCAGAGACATTTTTAGAAAATAGTGATACCCCGTCTTTTTAAATCTGCAGATCTTTTCACCCGTTTCGTGCTAGTTCTTCGCTTGCTTTTTGTAACTGAGCGTGTTTTGCTAGAACGCCTGGTCTTCTTTACAGCAAGGACACGCCCTCTTCTCATACGGGTACCCGGTGGTTTACGTGACATCACCATCAGGCCATGGCCTTCCTGTCCATTTTCATCATTATTATTATTATAAGACTTTGTTAGAGTACTGGTGACAACATCACTCATTATGTTTTTAGCGGCTGACTTTAGATGTGGTTTTGCTATACTGATCCCCCTTCTAAAAAAAGGCATTGCCATTCGAAAAAGGCCTTTAAAAAGACCACCGATTCCTGAAGCAAAACCGGACCCGTACATAACTCCGCCCCCTGCGTAACCCGGAAGGCCGTTACCTGCCTGAGCCCTGTAGTATGATATGTAGCGTTCGGGATCCACTTTGTACGGTGCGTGATGAGCCATTTTAAAACGGTTGGTGTTTCACAGGTCTAAAATGTAGTTTGGTAACAACCTTTCCGTAGGTGAAACGTACGTCCTGGTTTAAATCGTCTTTTACATCAACAGAGATCTCTGAGATGCAGCTCTTATTAACACGTACGTAATGAGCTTTGTCGTATCTGACACTGACTGTTTTGTTAGTCTCACCATCTATATATACAGTTGCTAATAAAGGTACATAGGCATCCCCAACCGCTTGATAGTCGATTATGTCCGTGTATACATATAGCGTGTAGAATCCGGCATTTATATCAGCCTGGAATGGCGCATATGTGATGTGCGTGTCTTGATGTTCATCCGAACTGTTTAGAGTTTCTATAGAAACCCCTGGTTTTAAACCTAGGATGATCGCTAGTTTGCCATAAAATGTCAACGAAGTCCGTGGGGGCGCTTTGAGAAATACCTTATTCTTTATACGGTCGTAGGCGAGACGTACCCTCTGGGGGAGAGTGACATTTATATCCCTGAGCAAAATGGGTACATCCTCAAAATACCCGCATTTTAACGTATTCCGACTCGTTGATAATTTTAGAGCATTCTGAAACGCATCGCCTCTTACATCGCTCAGTTCGTGGTTATTCTGTAGTAGACGTTGATCACAGACAATAATAAAAACAGAGTCATCCTCATTAAATGTATACCACGTCAATGGATATTCAAATTCAACCAATGCCACCTCCCACAGACCTTTTAAATTTATACTTCTAGCCAATCTAGTTCTGTAATTAGATATTTTGTTATCAGGGTAGATGTTCATCGAAGCGTTGCACGGAAGCGTGACGTAGAATCCTTCCTCGGCCATGGTAATTATTTAATGACGTCTGTCATGAATTCACTAAGGCTTTAACGGACCCTGTAGATCCATCACCTCTTTTTCAGCTATCCAACTGTTAAATTTGGAGGGCCAACCCCACCATTTGACTAGGACGTACGTGACTTTTCCACGTTTTTGTTTATGCAAAATCTTCTCAATCTTAAATGTTTTATCATCACTAACAATAATTTTCTGTAGTTCTTCCTCATAAAAACATCCATCGATGATTTCACCATCTAAGTCTTGTAACCGGTATACGGGAGGGACACGTGGAATGCATGCGGTTATGGTGAAGTATTCCTCCGTATAATTCTGCTCATACCCCTTAGTAAATATGCCTCGGACTTTAGAGACTCTAACAACGTCCCCTACAGAGTATTTAAAGACGGGTGTCTCTTTACGTATTTTACCGTATAAATTATTAAACACCACCGTCTCATTTTCTTTATGAACGTCCACGGGGCGCATTTTGATGGATTTGTGATAACTACAATTATAACCCTCTGTCAGGTCTTGCAGTATATCGCAGTAACGTTTGGAGTTTACAGCCGTTAAAAACTTCCACATCCGTCCTTTTAGAGTTCTATTAAACCTCTCGACTACACACGCTTTTAAATCGGTTGCTGTGGCAAAATGATGTATGCCATATTTTTTCATCAGTAGTTGAAAATGTTTATTGAAAAACTCTGCCCCCTTATCTGTTTGCAACTTTATCGGTACGCGTCCTTCTTTCAAGATAGATTCGAAAGCTTTAGTCACCTCCAGACCCGTTTTATTTTTCAATGCACGTGTCCATGAGTACTTGCTGAACACATCGATAACTGTAAGAATAAATTTAATATTATCGTTCTCTTTTGAGTATGCGGTCATATCGACCAAGTCAGCCTGGAATTGATGATCCTTACCGTATACGACTACACGGTTCCGTTTATAATTTATTGGTGCAGTCTTGTGTAACGTATATACGTCCTGTTTGGACAACCATTCGTTAATATCCTTATCATTTAATTTCACGCCGTATTCCTGTAACACAGCCTGTTTTAATCTGTCCTTACCGCCAAAAGCTCCGGGGCTTGAGGGGTTATAGTAAACTTTTTTCATTAGCTCTGACATGTTACTATCTCTGTCACTCTTCATAAAATAATGACCCGTTGTCTTGATGTCACACAGATTTTTATTTCAGATATCTACACGGATCATCCGAACATCAAAATAAAATTTACACACATTTCAAAATTTTTCTCCAACATGTATTCAACTAAAATATCAATCATTTTACAAACATCGGGGTATTCATTCCTTGACAATTTACAAACATCAGTCACATACGTACAAAGACATAATATATTTCCTATTCTAAGAGATTCCTTGCATTCAGGCATCAGTTCAAGAATGTTGTTGATAGTCGTGCAAGGTATGTGTTTGACGGACATGTTTATCATATTATTCCATTGATTTGATATCCCTCTTACAGCGTTCATCTGATTCGATAAATTTGTCAGACGTTTATCAACCATAGTAACGTTATCACCTGTTGCATGATTATCATCGATAATCTTGTACAGCAAGTTTGATATCACACGTTTTACATATGATTTAAAGAAATGTTTGGCTATCCAGGAGGTGCAGCAGTTTCCCATCTTCAAACTGAGGTAGAATCAAGGTTTTCAGCATCAACGTGTTTCCAGTTGTCAACAGCGTTGTATACGATCTGTTCACAGCTTTCGTCGACTAGCTTCTGCCTGATAGATGCCAGATGCTCCACAATGTACATCTCATCTTTGAGCTCAAACAAAATGGTCTCCACAGCTCCCTGAATTCTTTGCAGGTGTGGGGTAGCCCCGTACAGATTCAAAGCCTGAGCTAAGATAGTTTTCAGCTCAGGTTTGAGGAGTTTCAGACTGATTTCGTCAAAACAATTGTAAAAATAATATGGTGTAGGCTCAAACAGGCACGAATGTCTTGTTTGGGACGGATGGTCTACGGTACATCCGGCGCAATCCTTCTTCATTTGCTTATCAATCAGATATTCCAGTATGATGGTAACGACTGCTTTAATAATCCTGTGGCCGGTATCACCAAGGCACCCGTCCAACTCGTCACTAGGCGTGGTGCCAGGAGTCTCGGCTGCAATAGTAGCAGTAGCAGCAGCAGTGGCAGCAGCGACGGCACAAACGTCAGCACCGTAGCTCGTGAGGAATGCGAGATTGTGAAATCCAAGTTCCGTACAAAATTTATTTAGCCAGTCGTTGCTTTGGTGGGGGTATCCATTTGTACCATATCCATCAACAGATCCGGGAGGGGAGAATGGTGAGATGATATCCTCTTGAGACATAGTGCGAGTATGAGCTGGACTGGCGGAATCCGAAGGCATTATTATTTGTAGAGCGTGGGTGGTGCTATATGCACGCCCCTCCTAGTGGGTGTACACCATTCCGGGTGAAACAACTTCACTTTAATACCCTCGTATCTGTCAAAAGCGTCGCACCATTGGAAAAGTTTGTGTATTTCAGAAAAAATACCATTCAAATTCGCGATATCTTTCCATTGAAAGATGAATTTTAAATCATAAAATCGTAGATGTTCGCTCTCTTTGATAGGCCACGAGCATCCATCCCCATCCTTTCCGAAATCACTGGATAGAATGTAAATGTAGTCCTCGTCATACTTATTGATGTGGTCCGCAAGCAACCTGTATCTTGTCCCAAAACTCAGGCCCGACCATTCACCTATAAATAGCGGCTCACTTCCACCATCTTGCAAGTCCCTCCACACTTTCGTATAAAATAAAATCCAGTCTCTCTCGGTAAACAATAAATCAGGGTCTTCTGTCATATTCGTTGTAAACCGTTCGTCCCCGTCCACATTACTCAGACGGACTTCACGGTTATGTTTGTCGAAATTGTAAATGCATGCACGTCCATCTGATAGCTGAAATGAATATTCCACACGGCCCAATGGCTCGTGAAGAAACTTCGTTAATGATGGTCCTCGTTTTTCCTAGGCGCTAGAGTCAGATCCGCCATAGCCTCATCAATGTTTCTTTCAGGAGTCTTGGGTTCGGGTGCAGTAACGTAAAATCCAAATGAGGGCACGTCGCGTTTGTGGCTAGTTTGAACGGCTCTGGTTTGAACGGCCGCTGCCGAGGTATGGGAGGAGTTTACGTATGTGTGTGTGTGTGTGTGTGTGTGTGTGTGTGTGTGTGTGTGTGTGTGTGTATGTGTGGTCCAATCTGTCGAACGTTCAGGGGCGTGAATAGAGCGTGGACCAATGCTTCTTTATATAAAATGGAGCAAAGATGTTTTATATAAAACGGAGCAATTTACTAAATAGCGTGTAAAGGTAAAGACTCCTGCTGCGTCTTAATGATATAAATTGACTAAAAACGGATTTTAAACATTGTTTTGTAAACGTATGTCTTTTTAAAAAATAAATGGTTTAGAAAAATTTTCTGTAATGAAAAACCCCTCTTGTTTGACTTTTTCTGTAAAATGGTCGATCTTTGACTTTTTAATGCAATTTTTAAACTGTTTTAACATAAAATATATGACCCCCGTGCATTTTTAATGAAATACTAAAGAGGTATTTTAGAAAAACTTTTTTAATAGAACATTAAAATATATTACAACATTATTGTATTTGTTATAGTTTGTACAACTTCAAGTCTGTGTAAAAGATTTTTCCTTTTAATAAAATCACTAAAACCTATCTTTGTTTTATGTCGCCCTTAAAGTTTGAAAATGTATTGTTTTTCACCATCGTGGGGATCGTGTGATCACCCTGAAGTGGAGAGGGGATGGTGACGCACATACGAATAGGTATATTTGTTTGATATAAAACAATCGGTTTTATATGCCGCAAAAACGAGTATTGAGCTTCTGGTTTTTTAAAAACAACCTCTGTCAGAGTATGGGAGGAGTTTACCTGCGCCTCTATGAAGCGAGGACCAATGCTTCGTGAATGCGTCTTCTACGGGGCGTGAATAGAGCGTGGACCAATCCGCCGCACGTGCGTCTTCTACGGGGCGTGTGAGGAGGCGTGGTTAGCGCGCCTCATTGCAAGGCGTTAATTCTCTCATTTAAGTTTCATGCTCCGTCCTGAACGGATGTTTTTTAAAACAGTCCGCCGTATGACGTTGGGGGTGGACGTGCTGTACGTATGGATACCGTGTGCACTGGGGTCACGTGATGTGGGAGTGTCGTGGGAGGAGTCTGCGTGTGGTTCCATGCACACATGCAAACAGTCAGTATGGTTTCTCCCTGTCGAGATGGATGGACGTGTTTCGTGGGGCTCCCGGGATTACATTTACACAAGTTTGAATCGGAGGACTTTTGGAATATCTCTAAAGTTTTGGATATTTTGGATAAAGCATTGCAGCCGGATAATCCTTGCTGTTGGATTTGGTGTTGGATCTTTTTAAACAGGATAAAACGTAAGTCTGCAATGAAAAACTTGTTTGACTTTTTCTGTAAAATGACCGGTCTTTTGACTTTTTTCACATATGAATAAATTTTTAAACTGTTTTAAAGGTTTTAACATTTACAGATGTATAAAACAGTAAAGAGACGTGTATTTTAATACTTTTAAACGGCATGTAATTGTAAAACTTTTGCTCAAATACTTTTATTTTTTTGTTATTGAAGACTCTAAAACACCCGTCTTATTTTAAAATGCATTGGATGTAACGTTAAAGGCTTGCACTGTATCTATAAATGGGTTAATAGATTTAAACATTATACATGTTATGTGAAAAGTAATACTTTTTTAAAATGTATGATAGAAATAGGTCTATTTGTTTGATATAGAACAACCGGTTTTATATGTTTTATTAAGAAAACATAACTATTTACTTGATATAAGTTTAATACATACGCTTTTAGATGTTTTTAAAAACACGATTTAATGCCCCGCAGATGCATGAACGCTAAAGACACATGTATTTTAACTTTATACAATATTTTAATACTTTTAAAACGCGTAATTGTGAAAAGAGCGAAACAGATGTTTTATATAAAAACGTAGCAATTTACTAAATAGCGTGTAAAGGTAAAGACTCCTGCCGTGTCTTAATGATATAAATTGACTAAAAACGGATTTTAAAACATTGTTTTGTAAACGTATGTCTTTTTTAAAAATAAATGGCTTAGAAAAAACAGTTTTCTGTAATGAAAAACCCCTTTGCTTGACTTTTTCTGTAAAATGGTCGATCTTTGACTTTTTAATACAATTTTTAAACTGTTTTAACATAAAATATATATGAAGCCGTGCATTTTTAATGAAACACTAAAGATGTATTTTAGAAAACTTTTTTTAATAGAACACTATTACAACGTTATTGTATTTGTTATAGTTTGTACAACTTCAAGTCTGTGTAAAAGATTTTTCTTTTAATAAAATCACTAAACCTATCTTTTGTTTTATGTCGTCCTTAAAGTTTGAAAATGTATTGTTTTTTCACTATCGTGGGGAACGTGCGATCACCCTGAAGTGGTGAGGGGGTGGTGACACGACCCCTCCGTAACAGGTGTCCAGTTCGGTACCGGGTCGGATGGATCGGGGTCCGGTTCGTGGGGAAATTTTTCCCCCGATCACGTGACCAGTCCAGAAGAGGTGGCTAGGGGTGGTGATGGTGAGGGGTGGAAAGAGGAGGGAGACCGTGGGAATTTCCCACGGTGTACGTACAGTTCATAAGCGGGAGGGGTGGGAGGGGTAAAAGGGGCGGGGCTTATTTTTATGGGGGGCAATAAACCTGTCAGTTTGATGGGTTGTGCCGCACAACCTCTCTCTTCTTTGTTTCCACAGTAGTTTCAATTTTGATATTTTTAGGTTTGACTATCCCTTTAATGCCGAGCCCTGAATAATTTCCTACCCATCCCTTGCTGCCACTGAAAAAAAAAAAAAAAAAAATTACCTACCGACCCATGACCTCAACTGACAACCAACCGGAACCAAATTTTTTTTTTTTTAGGCCTCGTACACCAAACGTCTGTACTCTGTATTGAGCTGCTTCATGTCAATCATTGTATGCTGTATGCTTTCGAATCAGTACTGTGATGTCATACACCAATCGTCTGTACTCTGTACTGAGCTGCTTCATGTCAATCACTGTATGATGTATGCTTTCGAATCAGTACTGTGATGTCATACAATCGTCTGTACTCTGTACTGAGCTGCTTCATGTCAATCACTGCATGCTGTATGCTTTCGAATCAGTACTATGACGTCATACACCAATCGTCTGTACTCTGTAACAGGCGCGGATTTATGGGCGGCCAGATTGACAGGTGGCCCACCCAAACAGATTATTAAAAACAATTTAAATTTTTAATTTTCATAATAATAATGAATTAAGTTTGGCCTTACGGCCCCCCCAACACTTTATATGATATGACAAGCGCTGAGCGCGTCCATCTCTGGCTCAGCGCCAGCGAGCGCACAGTTTGAATCTGGCAGTGATGTCATGTCACTGTACATATTTTGTCCAGACTTCGACACCCTTGCAAGGAGAGTAGACGAGGCTCATTGTTCACATTGGTAAGACAAAGAATAGGGCCCGTTCACAGATTGCGCACTCAATTTTGTAATTTCAAATGTACGTTCATAATGGAAGCAACGTTGTCGCGCGGTCTGGCGTCTGATTGACTTGTCAAACGCGTGCGTTTCGACAGTCAAGGGACGCGCGATTTGCCATAAAATATAATATCTTGACGACATTTATAAAATATAACATCTTGACCATATTTAATGTTAACATATATTGCATAAATATTTTTATGTATAAGTATGTGTGAATATGACAAATATTATGCCCAGAGCTTTCAATCATTTTTTCATGTATTCTTCGGATGTTCATGCCTATTCCACTAGGCGTTGTAAAGATTTGTATCTTGCCTTTTGTAGAACTACAGCTAATCAATCTACACTGAAATACAGAGGGAATTCCCTCTGGAATCATTTGGACCCTGTTTTAAAGACTACAATCACTATAAACACTTTTAAAAGAGAGCTGAAAAAAATGTTAACATATAATTAAGTTTATTTTGTTAATTTATTGTATTAACATGATTGATGTATTGATTATATTGTCTTGCTTGATCATGTAATTTTATGTCCATTTTAATGAGATTTTGGGGAAGTGGTTTTATAACACCTCATGTCTTCTCACTTTCTGCCGCACAGTTTTTTTTTTTTTTTTTCCGTTAATGGACTTGTAAAGTTGTATTTTAAATGTTATATGTGCAAATAAATAAAATCTAAAAGCTCGCATTCTTAACGTGTGCTTTGTGGTCACGGAAAATGCGCATGAGAAACTCCCGGGTTTGCAGCAAAACGTGTGTCCTCGACGTGTGATCTGCTATTTAAACGAGATTGTTTCTGTCTGCAGGTGTTTTAGGTTAACAGCCATATATTGTCTTATTATTCGAAATAATTGAATTTATTGATCGAATTTAGGAATTTAAAATGAAAGATGAAGCATACATTTAATTATATTGGGGGATGGATGCCCTTTAACGGTGCAGAAATTACAATATGGTGATTTAAATATCAAAGCTGATTGATCACTCATGAGAATATTGTTTCAGAGTAAAAAAAAAATAAATAAAAAAAATGCTTTCAAATCAGTACTGATGTCATACACCAATCGTCTGTACTCTGTACTGAGCTGCTTCATGTCAATCACTGTATGATGTATGCTTTCGAATCAGTACTGTGATGTCATAATCGTCTGTACTCTGTACTGAGCTGCTTCTTGTCAATCACTGCATGCTGTATGCTTTCGAATCAGTACTGTGACATCATACACCAATCGTCTGTACTCTGTAGAGAGCTGTTTCAAGTCAATCACTGTGTGCTGTATGCTTTCGAATCAGTACTGTGACGTCATACACCAATCGTCTGTACTCTGTAACAGGCGCGGATTTATGGGCGGCCAGAGTGACAGGTGTCCCACCCAAACAGATTAATAAAAACAATTTAAATGTTTAATTTTCATAATAATAATGAATTAAGTTTGGCCATACGGCCCGCCCAACACTTTATATGATATGACAAGCACTGAGCGCGTCCATCTCTGGCTCAGCGCCAGCGAGCGCACAGTTTGAATCTGGCAGTGATGTCATGTCACTGTACATATTTTGTCCAGACTTCGACACCCTTGCAAGGAGAGTAGACGAGGCTCATTGTTCACATGAACACCATGACTTGGTAAGACAAAGAATAGGGCCCGTTCACAGATCGCTTCTTTTGCGCACTCAAGTTTGTCATTTCAAATGTACGTTCTCATAATGGAAGCAACGTTGTCGCGCGGTCAGGCGTCTGATTGACTCGTCAAACGCGTGCGTTTCGACAGCCAAGGGACGCGCGATTTGCCATAAAATATAACATCTTGACCATATTTAATGTTAACATATATTGCATAAATATTTGTATGTGTGAATATGACAAATATTATGCCCAGAGCTTTCAATCATTTTTTCATGTATTCTTCGGATGTTCATGCCTATTCCACTAGGCGTTGTAAAGATTTGTATCTTGCCTTTTGTAGAACTACAGCTAATCAATCTACACTGAAATACAGAGGGAATTCCCTCTGGAATCATTTGGACCCTGTTTTAAAGACTAAAATCACTATAAACACTTTTAAAAGAGAGCTGAAAAAATGTTAACATATAATTAAGTTTATTTTGTTAATTTGTTGTATTAACATGATTGATGTATTGATTATATTGTCTTGCTTGATCATGTAATTTTATGTCCATTTTAATGAGATTTTGGGGAAGTGGTTTTATAAGACCTCATGGTCTTCTCACTTTCTCAAGCACAGTTTTTTTTTTTTTCCGTTAATGGACTTGTAAAGTTGTATTTTAAATGTTATATGTGCAAATAAATAAAATCTAAAAGCTCGCGTTCTTAACGTGCGCTTTGTGGTCACGGAAAATGCGCATGAGAAACTCCCGGTTTTGCAGCAAAACGTGTGTCCTCGACGTGTGATCTGATATTTAAACGAGATTGTTTCTGTCTGCAGGTGTTTTATGCTATATTAACAGCCAGTGTCTTATTATTCGAATTAATTGAATTTATTGATCGAGTTTAGGAATTTAAAATGAAAGATGAAGCATACATTTAATAATATTGGGGGATGGATGCCCTTTAACGGTGCAGAAATTACAATATGGTGATTTAAATATCAAAGCTGATTGATCACTCATGAGAATATTGTTTCAGAATAAAAAAAATAAAATATAAAAAATGCTTTCAAATCAGTACAGATTTTTTTTCTTTTTTTTTCTTCTTTCAAATCAGTAGCCTACTGATGTCAGGCGTTAAAAAAATAAAAAAATAAAAAATAAAAAATAAACTAAAAAAAAATGTGTTTGTTTCCGGTTTCCGACCGACCCTGTCAATTTATGTGCGACCCCAAATTATTTTATGAGCTTGGGGAAGAAATAATAAAAATTAAATAAATACACAAATAAAAAACTCTGAGGCGAACTATTAATTTACGTTTTTGTACAGCTCCGTCTTTTTATAGCACGCGATGTAAGATGCATCTTGTCCTCCAGCAATCTATTAACAAACGAGGCAGATATCGTTCGTCAAACTGAACTATAATACATATTATACAAGTCTTTTTTTGTAATTTAGGATATTTTTATTCATATTCGCACACATACAAATACATGCATTCATAGGCATGCACACACCACATACTAATACCTCCATCCGCCTATAGTTTTATAAAAAATCATCCTATCATGATCCAATCATGATCCCAATCACATCTTCTGCTGTCTAGCACTTCTTTCGCCATGTATTTGTTCGTTTCTTTCATTATTTTATGCAATCCAAAACACTCTAACCTGCCGCGGTTCGTATCTCTAGAGCCCGTCTAACTTGACCGCTTTTCCGGGACAAATGGATTTTTGAAGTACAAGTAAAAGAGAATTTTACTCGCCTCAACGGACAAGTAGCCTGAACATCAATAACAAACAAAAAAATAGCTAGGGAATCACTAAACCGAGAGAATGATTCTGATTTTATTACATTTATTGCAAGTTGCGATCGATTGTGGATAATAAATGTAGCAGGCCTACTGTATTACTGATGGTAAGGTTGCGCTGTTGACGCTCGCGCAGAGAAATCTACACACATGAGCGGAGCACACACACACACAGTTAACAACATACTCTGCCTATAAAAAATCTAAATGTGGAGTTTTTATATTTTAACATATGTTAAGCACTAAGCGGCCTCAATTATTTTTCCTGAATACCATCACGATTGAAAAAGTGACATTGATTTCCTACAACAGTTCAATAAACAGTTAAGATTAAGTCACTTACTGTTTATAAGCAATATTGGGTGTTTTTGTTCCATTTCAGCAGCGAAAATAGTTCCAAAGAAAAGTCACAGCAGAACCACGAAGCATCTCACAGGAACTCATCCTGTTTTCATTACTGAATGATTCAGCATTTTGAACGAATCGGTTGAGTCAAGGATTCAATGACCCATTCATAAACATCAACTGTCTCATTCTTGAATGAATCAACCGTTTGAACAAATCGTTTGAATTAATGAATCAATAACTCACTCATTTATACGGCCGCCTGCCGCCACCTATTGGCAGTTTAGTGTTATGTTTATAAGTAGCCTAGTATAATTCTTTTCAATATTTCTTATTTGCACATTTAAATCAATTTCATAACATTATTTTATGAAATTGTAATTTTTCAGTGTAAATGATTTAATTTCATCAGCCCTACCTAGGGTAACAGTATGCTTCATCTTTCATTTTAAATTCCTAAATTTGATCAATAAATTCAATTATTTAGAATAATAAGACACTATAGGGCATTTAATAATATTGGTGGATGGGGATGCCCTTAAAGGTGCATATATTACAATTTGCCTTTTTAAATATCAAAGCTGATTGAACACTGATGAGAATATTGCTTCAGAATAAAAAAATAAATACATTTTAAAAATCCGGACAAGCAACTTTTTTACTCGGACAAGTGATTGACAGATTTACTTACTTGTCCGGAGGACAAGCACGTGAAAAGGCTTAAGGGGATAGTTTACTTTGAAATTAATTTTTGATATGTTTTAGCTTAACTCAAGGGCATCCAAGATGTAGGTGTCTTTGTTTCCACAGTAGTTTCAATTTTGATATTTTTAGGTTTGACTATCCCTTTAATGTCGAGCCCTGAATAATTTCCTACCCATCCCTTGCTGCCACTGAAAAAAAAAAAAAAAAATTACCTACCGACCCATGACCTCAACTGACAACCAACCGGAACCAATTTTATTTTTTTTTAGGCCTCGTACACCAAACGTCTGTACTCTGTATTGAGCTGCTTCATGTCAATCACTGTATGCTGTATGCTTTCGAATCAGTACTGTGATGTCATACACCAATCGTCTGTACTCTGTACTGAGCTGCTTCATGTCAATCACTGTATGATGTATGCTTTCGAATCAGTACTGTGATGTACAATCGTCTGTACTCTGTACTGAGCTGCTTCATGTCAATCACTGCATGCTGTATGCTTTCGAATCAGTACTATGACGTCATACACCAATCGTCTGTACTCTGTAACAGGCGCGGATTTATGGGCGGCCAGATTGACAGGTGGCCCACCCAAACAGATTATTAAAAACAATTTAAATTTTTAATTTTCATAATAATAATGAATTAAGTTTGGCCTTACGGCCCCCCAACACTTTATATGATATGAAAAGCGCTGAGCGCGTCCATCTCTGGCTCAGCGCCAGCGAGCGCACAGTTTGAATCTGGCAGTGATGTCATGTCACTGTACATATTTTGTCCAGACTTCGACACCCTTGCAAGGAGAGTAGACGAGGCTCATTGTTCACATTGGTAAGACAAAGAATAGGGCCCGTCCACAGATTGCGCACTCAATTTTGTAATTTCAAATGTACGTTCATAATGGAAGCAACGTTGTCGCGCGGTCTGGCGTCTGATTGACTTGTCAAACGCGTGCGTTTCGACAGTCAAGGGACGCGCGATTTGCCATAAAATATAATATCTTGACGACATTTATAAAATATAACATCTTGACCATATTTAATGTTAACATATATTGCATAAATATTTTTATGTATAAGTATGTGTGAATATGACAAATATTATGCCCAGAGCTTTCAATCATTTTTTCATGTATTCTTCGGATGTTCATGCCTGTTCATGCCACTAGGCGTTGTAAAGATTTGTATCTTGCCTTTTGTAGAACTACAGCTAATCAATCTACACTGAAATACAGAGGGAATTCCCTCTGGAATCATTTGGACCCTGTTTTAAAGACTACAATCACTATAAACACTTTTAAAAGAGAGCTGAAAAAAATGTTAACATATAATTAAGTTTATTTTGTTAATTTATTGTATTAACATGATTGATGTATTGATTATATTGTCTTGCTTGATCATGTAATTTTATGTCCATTTTAATGAGATTTTGGGGAAGTGGTTTTATAACACCTCATGTCTTCTCACTTTCTGCCGCACAGTTTTTTTTTTTTTTTTTCCGTTAATGGACTTGTAAAGTTGTATTTTAAATGTTATATGTGCAAATAAATAAAATCTAAAAGCTCGCATTCTTAACGTGTGCTTTGTGGTCACGGAAAATGCGCATGAGAAACTCCCGGGTTTGCAGCAAAACGTGTGTCCTCGACGTGTGATCTGCTATTTAAACGAGATTGTTTCTGTCTGCAGGTGTTTTAGGTTAACAGCCATATATTGTCTTATTATTCGAAATAATTGAATTTATTGATCGAATTTAGGAATTTAAAATGAAAGATGAAGCATACATTTAATTATATTGGGGGATGGATGCCCTTTAACGGTGCAGAAATTACAATATGGTGATTTAAATATCAAAGCTGATTGATCACTCATGAGAATATTGTTTCAGAGTAAAAAAAAAATAAATAAAAAAAATGCTTTCAAATCAGTACTGATGTCATACACCAATCGTCTGTACTCTGTACTGAGCTGCTTCATGTCAATCACTGTATGATGTATGCTTTCGAATCAGTACTGTGATGTCATAATCGTCTGTACTCTGTACTGAGCTGCTTCTTGTCAATCACTGCATGCTGTATGCTTTCGAATCAGTACTGTGACATCATACACCAATCGTCTGTACTCTGTAGAGAGCTGTTTCAAGTCAATCACTGTGTGCTGTATGCTTTCGAATCAGTACTGTGACGTCATACACCAATCGTCTGTACTCTGTAACAGGCGCGGATTTATGGGCGGCCAGAGTGACAGGTGTCCCACCCAAACAGATTAATAAAAACAATTTAAATGTTTAATTTTCATAATAATAATGAATTAAGTTTGGCCATACGGCCCGCCCAACACTTTATATGATATGACAAGCACTGAGCGCGTCCATCTCTGGCTCAGCGCCAGCGAGCGCACAGTTTGAATCTGGCAGTGATGTCATGTCACTGTACATATTTTGTCCAGACTTCGACACCCTTGCAAGGAGAGTAGACGAGGCTCATTGTTCACATGAACACCATGACTTGGTAAGACAAAGAATAGGGCCCGTTCACAGATCGCTTCTTTTGCGCACTCAAGTTTGTCATTTCAAATGTACGTTCTCATAATGGAAGCAACGTTGTCGCGCGGTCAGGCGTCTGATTGACTCGTCAAACGCGTGCGTTTCGACAGCCAAGGGACGCGCGATTTGCCATAAAATATAACATCTTGACCATATTTAATGTTAACATATATTGCATAAATATTTGTATGTGTGAATATGACAAATATTATGCCCAGAGCTTTCAATCATTTTTTCATGTATTCTTCGGATGTTCATGCCTATTCCACTAGGCGTTGTAAAGATTTGTATCTTGCCTTTTGTAGAACTACAGCTAATCAATCTACACTGAAATACAGAGGGAATTCCCTCTGGAATCATTTGGACCCTGTTTTAAAGACTAAAATCACTATAAACACTTTTAAAAGAGAGCTGAAAAAATGTTAACATATAATTAAGTTTATTTTGTTAATTTGTTGTATTAACATGATTGATGTATTGATTATATTGTCTTGCTTGATCATGTAATTTTATGTCCATTTTAATGAGATTTTGGGGAAGTGGTTTTATAAGACCTCATGGTCTTCTCACTTTCTCAAGCACAGTTTTTTTTTTTTTCCGTTAATGGACTTGTAAAGTTGTATTTTAAATGTTATATGTGCAAATAAATAAAATCTAAAAGCTCGCGTTCTTAACGTGCGCTTTGTGGTCACGGAAAATGCGCATGAGAAACTCCCGGTTTTGCAGCAAAACGTGTGTCCTCGACGTGTGATCTGATATTTAAACGAGATTGTTTCTGTCTGCAGGTGTTTTATGCTATATTAACAGCCAGTGTCTTATTATTCGAATTAATTGAATTTATTGATCGAGTTTAGGAATTTAAAATGAAAGATGAAGCATACATTTAATAATATTGGGGGATGGATGCCCTTTAACGGTGCAGAAATTACAATATGGTGATTTAAATATCAAAGCTGATTGATCACTCATGAGAATATTGTTTCAGAATAAAAAAAATAAAATATAAAAAATGCTTTCAAATCAGTACAGATTTTTTTTCTTTTTTTTTCTTCTTTCAAATCAGTAGCCTACTGATGTCAGGCGTTAAAAAAATAAAAAAATAAAAAATAAAAAATAAACTAAAAAAAAATGTGTTTGTTTCCGGTTTCCGACCGACCCTGTCAATTTATGTGCGACCCCAAATTATTTTATGAGCTTGGGGAAGAAATAATAAAAATTAAATAAATACACAAATAAAAAACTCTGAGGCGAACTATTAATTTACGTTTTTGTACAGCTCCGTCTTTTTATAGCACGCGATGTAAGATGCATCTTGTCCTCCAGCAATCTATTAACAAACGAGGCAGATATCGTTCGTCAAACTGAACTATAATACATATTATACAAGTCTTTTTTTGTAATTTAGGATATTTTTATTCATATTCGCACACATACAAATACATGCATTCATAGGCATGCACACACCACATACTAATACCTCCATCCGCCTATAGTTTTATAAAAAATCATCCTATCATGATCCAATCATGATCCCAATCACATCTTCTGCTGTCTAGCACTTCTTTCGCCATGTATTTGTTCGTTTCTTTCATTATTTTATGCAATCCAAAACACTCTAACCTGCCGCGGTTCGTATCTCTAGAGCCCGTCTAACTTGACCGCTTTTCCGGGACAAATGGATTTTTGAAGTACAAGTAAAAGAGAATTTTACTCGCCTCAACGGACAAGTAGCCTGAACATCAATAACAAACAAAAAAATAGCTAGGGAATCACTAAACCGAGAGAATGATTCTGATTTTATTACATTTATTGCAAGTTGCGATCGATTGTGGATAATAAATGTAGCAGGCCTACTGTATTACTGATGGTAAGGTTGCGCTGTTGACGCTCGCGCAGAGAAATCTACACACATGAGCGGAGCACACACACACACAGTTAACAACATACTCTGCCTATAAAAAATCTAAATGTGGAGTTTTTATATTTTAACATATGTTAAGCACTAAGCGGCCTCAATTATTTTTCCTGAATACCATCACGATTGAAAAAGTGACATTGATTTCCTACAACAGTTCAATAAACAGTTAAGATTAAGTCACTTACTGTTTATAAGCAATATTGGGTGTTTTTGTTCCATTTCAGCAGCGAAAATAGTTCCAAAGAAAAGTCACAGCAGAACCACGAAGCATCTCACAGGAACTCATCCTGTTTTCATTACTGAATGATTCAGCATTTTGAACGAATCGGTTGAGTCAAGGATTCAATGACCCATTCATAAACATCAACTGTCTCATTCTTGAATGAATCAACCGTTTGAACAAATCGTTTGAATTAATGAATCAATAACTCACTCATTTATACGGCCGCCTGCCGCCACCTATTGGCAGTTTAGTGTTATGTTTATAAGTAGCCTAGTATAATTCTTTTCAATATTTCTTATTTGCACATTTAAATCAATTTCATAACATTATTTTATGAAATTGTAATTTTTCAGTGTAAATGATTTAATTTCATCAGCCCTACCTAGGGTAACAGTATGCTTCATCTTTCATTTTAAATTCCTAAATTTGATCAATAAATTCAATTATTTAGAATAATAAGACACTATAGGGCATTTAATAATATTGGTGGATGGGGATGCCCTTAAAGGTGCATATATTACAATTTGCCTTTTTAAATATCAAAGCTGATTGAACACTGATGAGAATATTGCTTCAGAATAAAAAAATAAATACATTTTAAAAATCCGGACAAGCAACTTTTTTACTCGGACAAGTGATTGACAGATTTACTTACTTGTCCGGAGGACAAGCACGTGAAAAGGCTTAAGGGGATAGTTTACTTTGAAATTAATTTTTGATATGTTTTAGCTTAACTCAAGGGCATCCAAGATGTAGGTGTCTTTGTTTCCACAGTAGTTTCAATTTTGATATTTTTAGGTTTGACTATCCCTTTAATGTCGAGCCCTGAATAATTTCCTACCCATCCCTTGCTGCCACTGAAAAAAAAAAAAAAAAATTACCTACCGACCCATGACCTCAACTGACAACCAACCGGAACCAATTTTATTTTTTTTTAGGCCTCGTACACCAAACGTCTGTACTCTGTATTGAGCTGCTTCATGTCAATCACTGTATGCTGTATGCTTTCGAATCAGTACTGTGATGTCATACACCAATCGTCTGTACTCTGTACTGAGCTGCTTCATGTCAATCACTGTATGATGTATGCTTTCGAATCAGTACTGTGATGTACAATCGTCTGTACTCTGTACTGAGCTGCTTCATGTCAATCACTGCATGCTGTATGCTTTCGAATCAGTACTATGACGTCATACACCAATCGTCTGTACTCTGTAACAGGCGCGGATTTATGGGCGGCCAGATTGACAGGTGGCCCACCCAAACAGATTATTAAAAACAATTTAAATTTTTAATTTTCATAATAATAATGAATTAAGTTTGGCCTTACGGCCCCCCAACACTTTATATGATATGAAAAGCGCTGAGCGCGTCCATCTCTGGCTCAGCGCCAGCGAGCGCACAGTTTGAATCTGGCAGTGATGTCATGTCACTGTACATATTTTGTCCAGACTTCGACACCCTTGCAAGGAGAGTAGACGAGGCTCATTGTTCACATTGGTAAGACAAAGAATAGGGCCCGTCCACAGATTGCGCACTCAATTTTGTAATTTCAAATGTACGTTCATAATGGAAGCAACGTTGTCGCGCGGTCTGGCGTCTGATTGACTTGTCAAACGCGTGCGTTTCGACAGTCAAGGGACGCGCGATTTGCCATAAAATATAATATCTTGACGACATTTATAAAATATAACATCTTGACCATATTTAATGTTAACATATATTGCATAAATATTTTTATGTATAAGTATGTGTGAATATGACAAATATTATGCCCAGAGCTTTCAATCATTTTTTCATGTATTCTTCGGATGTTCATGCCTATTCCACTAGGCGTTGTAAAGATTTGTATCTTGCCTTTTGTAGAACTACAGCTAATCAATCTACACTGAAATACAGAGGGAATTCCCTCTGGAATCATTTGGACCCTGTTTTAAAGACTACAATCACTATAAACACTTTTAAAAGAGAGCTGAAAAAAATGTTAACATATAATTAAGTTTATTTTGTTAATTTATTGTATTAACATGATTGATGTATTGATTATATTGTCTTGCTTGATCATGTAATTTTATGTCCATTTTAATGAGATTTTGGGGAAGTGGTTTTATAAGACCTCATGTCTTCTCACTTTCTGCCGCACAGTTTTTTTTTTTTCGTTAATGGACTTGTAAAGTTGTATTTTAAATGTTATATGTGCAAATAAATAAAATCTAAAAGCTCGCATTCTTAACGTGTGCTTTGTGGTCACGGAAAATGCGCATGGGAAACTCCCGGGTTTTGCAGCAAAACGTGTGTCCTCGACGTGTGATCTGCTATTTAAACGAGATTGTTTCTGTCTGCATTTGTTTTAGGTTAACAGCCATATATTGTCTTATTATTCGAAATAATTGAATTTATTGATCGAATTTAGGAATTTAAAATGAAAGATGAAGCATACATTTAATTATATTGGGGGATGGATGCCCTTTAACGGTGCAGAAATTACAATATGGTGATTTAAATATCAAAGCTGATTGATCACTCATGAGAATATTGTTTCAGAGTAAAAAAAAATAAATAAAAAAAAATGCTTTCAAATCAGTACTGATGTCATACACCAATCGTCTGTACTCTGTACTGAGCTGCTTCATGTCAATCACTGTATGATGTATGCTTTCGAATCAGTACTGTGATGTCATAATCGTCTGTACTCTGTACTGAGCTGCTTCTTGTCAATCACTGCATGCTGTATGCTTTCGAATCAGTACTGTGACATCATACACCAATCGTCTGTACTCTGTAGAGAGCTGTTTCAAGTCAATCACTGTGTGCTGTATGCTTTCGAATCAGTACTGTGACGTCATACACCAATCGTCTGTACTCTGTAACAGGCGCGGATTTATGGGCGGCCAGAGTGACAGGTGTCCCACCCAAACAGATTAATAAAAACAATTTAAATGTTTAATTTTCATAATAATAATGAATTAAGTTTGGCCATACGGCCCGCCCAACACTTTATATGATATGACAAGCGCTGAGCGCGTCCATCTCTGGCTCAGCGCCAGCGAGCGCACAGTTTGAATCTGGCAGTGATGTCATGTCACTGTAGGGTGATATCAGGTAAAATGGGCCATCAGGTAAAATGGGCCATTTAAGGTTTGGGGGTCCCAGCTTCTCTGGAATTTAAAGCCAATGACTGCAAAGGATTTCAAACTGTTGTCATAACTGTGCTTGACAAATAACAGGTGATAAGATTGGTTTATGGTTGCTATGGTGGGCGGGGGAATAATTCAAATCGAGACTACACCAAAAAGCTGCATGGTAAGTAGCCTGGCATACCAAATTGCACTGAACTATTATAAGGATGATACATCAATAAAAAAACAAACATGCTCATAAAAAAACTATGCATACTGTCTGTCTCGATGGCATTAATCAGAAATAATGTTGTTAGTTTGGTATATAAACATATTTTTTGTAAAAGTGATGTTTTTCTTGGCGGCCCAATTTACCTTAACCCACTAAGGTAAAATGGGCAACATGGTTTCAGCTAAAATGGGCCATCATCTTTGACACACAGACACACACACACACACACACACACACACACACACACACACACACACACACACACACACACACACACACACACACACACACAAATAGACAAGACTCAGACACAGATACACACAGATAGAGACTCAGACACACAGACTGACACACAGACACAGAGACTCAGACAGGCTCAATTTTAATTTTCAAATTGAAATCAGACTGAGACAGACACACAGATACAGACACACAGACTCAGACACACTCAGACACACAGACTCAGACAGACACAGAGACTCAGACACAGAGACTCAGACACACAGACTTAGACAGAGACAGACACACAGACTCAGACACAGACAGACACACAGACTCAGACACAGACTCAGACACAGGAACTCAGACTCAGACATACCGACTCAGACACAAAGACTCAGACACACGGACTCAGACACACAGACTCAGACACAGACACACAGACTCAGACAGACACAGAGACTCAGACACAGAGACAGACACAGAGACTCAGACACAGAGACTCAGACACAGAGACTCAGACACACAGACTTAGACAGAGACAGACACACAGACTCAGACACACAGACTCAGACACAGGAACTCAGACTCAGACATACCAACTCAGACACAGGAACTCAGACTCAGACATACCGACTCAGACACACAGACTCAGACACACAGACTCAGACAGACACAGAGACTCAGACACACAGACTCAGACACACAGACTCAGACAGACACAGAGACTCAGACACAGAGACTCAGACACACAGACTCAGCCACACAGACTTAGACAGAGACAGACACACAGACTCAGACACACAGACTCAGACACAGGAACTCAGACTCAGACATACCGACTCAGACACAGGAACTCAGACTCAGACATACCGACTCAGACACAGAAACTCAGACTCAGACATACCGACTCAGACACAGGAACTCAGACTCAGACACACAGACTCAGACAGACACAGAGACTCAGACACACAGACTCAGCCACACAGACTTAGACAGAGACAGACACACAGACTCAGACACAGGAACTCAGACTCAGACATACCGACTCAGACACAGGAACTCAGACTCAGACATACCGACACAGACACACAGACTCAGACACACAGACTCAGACACAGACACACAGACTCAGACACATACACACAGACTCAGACACACAGACTCAGACACACAGACTCAGACACAGACTCAGACACACAGACAGACACAAACAACGCACGCACACACTGACAGACACACAGACAGACACACACACACACACGCACAAATTTTTGTTTTTAAATGGCACATATGAACTATGTTTGTTTAATTTGGCTGTATAAGAAATTGTGTTTAAATATAATTGATGATAAATTGCTATTTCCCTTTGCAATTTGACTGGCCCATTTTACCTGAACAGCTGGCCCATTTTACCTGAAAGGGCTCATGCAAAAAAACTCGGCACTTCTGATGTTTCAGGAACTGTAGGGCCTAAATAATTTTATTTTATTACAAAATTTCAACACAAATGTATCAAAAACAGTCATAATTAATCATAAAAACACATGGATACTGCATATATGGTATTGTATTATTGTCCCAAACAATTTACCAAAAAGTGGCCCAATTTAGCTGATATCACCCTACATATTTTGTCCAGACTTCGACACCCTTGCAAGGAGAGTAGACGAGGCTCATTGTTCGCATGAACACCATGACTTGGTAAGACAAAGAATAGGGCCCGTTCACAGATCGCTTCTTTTGCGCACTCAAGTTTGTCATTTCAAATGTACGTTCTCATAATGGAAGCAACGTTGTCGCGCGGTCAGGCGTCTGATTGACTCGTCAAACGCGTGCGTTTCGACAGCCAAGGGACGCGCGATTTGCCATAAAATATAACATCTTGACCATATTTAATGTTAACATATATTGCATAAATATTTGTATGTGTGAATATGACAAATATTATGCCCAGAGCTTTCAATCATTTTTTCATGTATTCTTCGGATGTTCATGCCTATTTCAGGCGTTGTAAAGATTTGTATCTTGCCTTTTGTAGAACTACAGCTAATCAATCTACACTGAAATACAGAGGGAATTCCCTCTGGAATCATTTGGACCCTGTTTTAAAGACTAAAATCACTATAAACACTTTTAAAAGAGAGCTGAAAAAATGTTAACATATAATTAAGTTTATTTTGTTAATTTGTTGTATTAACATGATTGATGTATTGATTGATCATGTAATTTTATGTCCATTTTAATGAGATTTTGGGGAAGTGGTTTTATAAGACCTCATGGTCTTCTCACTTTCTCCCGCACAGTTTTTTTTTTTTTTTCCGTTAATGGACTTGTAAAGTTGTATTTTAAATGTTATATGTGCAAATAAATAAAATCTAAAAGCTCGCGTTCTTAACGTGCGCTTTGTGGTCACGGAAAATGCGCATGAGAAACTCCCGGTTTTGCAGCAAAACGTGTGTCCTCGACGTGTGATCTGATATTTAAACGAGATTGTTTCTGTCTGCAGGTGTTTTATGCTATATTAACAGCCAGTGTCTTATTATTCGAATTAATTGAATTTATTGATCCAGTTTAGGAATTTAAAATGAAAGATGAAGCATACATTTAATAATATTGGGGGATGGATGCCCTTTAACGGTGCAGAAATTACAATATGGTGATTTAAATATCAAAGCTGATTGATCACTCATGAGAATATTGTTTCAGAATAAAAAAAATAAAATATAAAAAATGCTTTCAAATCAGTACTGATTTTTTTCTTTTTTTTCTTCTTTCAAATCAGTACTGATGTCAGGCGTTAAAAAAAATAAAAAAATAAAAAATAAAAAATAAACTAAAAAAAAAATGTGTTTGTTTCCGGTTTCCGACCGACCCTGTCAATTTATGTGCCACCCCAAATTATTTTATGAGCTTGGGGAAGAAATAATAAAAATTAAATAAATACACAAATAAAAAACTCTGAGGCGAAATATTAATTTACGTTTTTGTACAGCTCCGTCTTTTTATAGCACGCGATGTAAGATGCATCTTGTCCTCCAGCAATCTATTAACAAACGAGGCAGATATCGTTCGTCAAACTGAACTATAATACATATTATACAAGTCTTTTTTTGTAATTTAGGATATTTTTATTCATATTCGCACACATACAAATACATGCATTCATAGGCATGCATGTCACCTAGTGACCAGTATAGAATAATAAGTTACCCAGGTCCCAGCCGCAGAAACCAACAGACAGTCAAAATCAGGTACCAAAAAAATATACTTTATTAAGGGAAATACTGATACGTAGGAAAAATAAAAGAGTTCACTAAAATCGAGTCTGATATCTTTTTGACAGATATCGAAGTTGGGTGGCTTCTCTGCAATTTGCTCCGACTGTCCTCCCTCAAAACCGTGGAGCAGACACGTCCCAAGAGTCACAGCAAGCGTCAGACCCACAGAAAATGGGCACGGTGCTCTAGGCAGCAAACGGCAAGCGTCCAGGAAGATTCCGATGTAGGCAAGCCAGCCTTCACAGCAGTGCTGGGTTCGTCACAAACTACGTGTAGCAGAGGGGCCCTTTAGGCGACGATAGCGAGCGTTGAGGGAGTTCCGAGGATACCCACACGATCTTCAAGGATCACCAGACACTGAAACCACCAGCTGGGTATAGCAGAGGCTAGAAGAAAGCAACCACAATGACCACCAACACCATAAGTACCAAATGGCCACACACTCTCACTGTGTGGAAGAAAAATATAATTACGGCCCTTCAGGCAGTGATAGCGAGCGTTGAGGGAGGTTCGAGGGTAGCCACACGACCTTCAGGAAAACGGCAGACTCTGGAGCCACAAGCTGCGTATAGCGGAGGCTGGAAGAAAGCAATCACAAATATAGCTGCGAGCAGCGATGGCGGGCCCAAGCCGGAGGCACCGCAACCCCGGTTCCTTTAGTTACCTAAAGGCACCCGGGTGGCGGTGCCGAAGGCTTTGGCCCTTTCATGATTAAATGTTAAAACGGCTTGCCATACTCTGTCATTTCGACTAGTCACAATTATGTTACAGATATCTTAAATGATAATACAAACTATCCAAAGTGTAACGACTAGACAGAAAGACTTTGTTGATATCTACAATGTTAATTCCGGACAGGCAAACTTAGCTTTTAAATGTTAAAAGGGCTTGCCATACAGGGACGTAGGCTCAGAGAGAGGCTCACCATATTCAGACCAAAATATCTGACTTCCTCTTGGTCCGAGCTAATGACTATGTATTAGAAAGTTGTACGGCTTGAGGAGTACAATGTATATAGCGATTTTTGTAACTGTAGATAAAACTAACAACCCCACTTTTAAGTATATATATGGTGCCTTTAGTGTTATTCTGCACGACGTGCAAAAACTTAACCCCCGCTTTTTTAAGTATATATATATATATATATATATATATATATATATATAAAGAGGGTTATTCTGCACGACGTGCAAAAACTTAACCTCCGCATTGACTGTCGAAGAGAAGTGTGCAGAAGAGCTTGCATCAGTGAGGGCTTTGCAAAATATATATACATACAAACACACACACACACACACATATAAATGAGGTTAGTGTTTTACAATATTAAGGAAAGCAAATGTATTGAAATATAGCACATTAATTTTAAATTCATTCAGCTTCAATTACCAATTTGTAGTTTACCAATTTATCTTACTTTTATTTAAAGCAAACTATACATTTAAAAGGGGGGGGGGGGCAAGTCAAGTCAAGTCACAGGCTATGTCAAGTCAAGTCAAGTCTTGTAGTAGGTTAAGTCAAGTGCAAGTCAAGTCACCTTATTATTTTAATTTTACATGCAGAATCTGATCTTAATAAAATGAAAAGACAAGATAAGTATTTGCCAGTAAATTACAATAATTTGCATTGTAAATACTCATGTTCAGTAAAATACACCATGGAATCAAACAAAATTGTAACTTCATAAAATTATTTATTTTTCACTTCTGCCAACAGTGTGTTTGAAATGTTTTAAATTTTCAACATTGAGTCCATAAAACAAATAACAGCTTAACATCCTACAGACTCTCTGAACACCTTCCTCTCTCTCAAACACAGTTTACAAACAATATTAAACTTTGTTACATTTCTCCTCTCTCTCTCTCTCTCTCTCTCTCTCTCTCTCTCTCTCTCTCTCTCTCTCTCTCTCTCTCTCTCTCTCTCTCTCTCACACACACACACACAGTGGCGGTTCTAGACCATTTCAACTGGGGGGGCCAAGCTGGGGCCAGTTGTACTGTTAGAGGGGCCAGTTACATTTAGACCTTATCATTTTCTGCACTGCACTGAATGCATAAATAAGCAAAATACCATGTTTATAATTATCCAACAATTTGCATTTGCATTATATTTTTACATTTGCATTACATATATCAGTCTGTATTTGAATTTCCATTTTATTTTTTTACATTGAATATACAGTATGTATATATATATATATATATATATATATATATATAATTTTTACAAATTAATCTACGATTTTTGTGGGTTTTTTTTTTTTTTTTTGCAAAAAGATCAGCAAATTATCCTCTAAACTGGCCTTTTTAGGGGGCTTTCCTCTCAGGGTGAATGAGCTTTTTTATAATTGTTTTTTTCCTGACATCTTTGAAAGACAGAAGCAATAATTAATGCATCCTTGGCCAGGATATAATTATAAAATATGACATGATTTTAAAAGTGACCTATAATATCGACTATGCAATACACTTTAATTTATCTAGTGCTAATAAAATTATTAAGCCTATTTGGAGAGAGAGATGTTTATAATGTGACAATATGTCAGTCATCGTGATTCGTGTAATAAGATGACTAGGCCTAGACTACTTGTTCTGAGCAGGTGTTGTCAGTGAACAGGCTGTAAAACTGTTGTCTAAGTTACAGACTGATACTAATTAAATGGGAAACGAATCGATTACCTAACGTAACCTCGGTTCTCTCTAGATGAGGGAACGAGCATTGCGTAAGCTAGCTTACGCTACGGGAAAGATTCATCTTACATCAGTCAAGTTGTCATAGTTTTTGTCAAACAAGTTGTGAATTTGTTGTAACATTAAAACAGGAGATCATGACTTACTCCGTGCTCCAAGTGATGTTCGGAGCTCCAGTGATTAGTTTCATCTGTGGGACGGGTGAAGAAACTTTCGGAAGATGTTGTAACAGAATCATATGAACAATTCCAGGATATGCTTTTTTTTATTGGTTGTTGCGTTAAATTTTACCCAGATACAATAGTGCCCTTTTCTGATTGGCTATTAAGTAGCACTTCTCTTTTTTTGATTGGCTGATGCGTAGCAGGGTCGACTGCTGAACTCCAGGCGAGACGCGCTTGATTCTCACGTGAGAGCGGCGCGGCCAGAGAAATTGCGTATATTAAATATATTATTAATAGTTTTTCCGCATGAGAAATACAATGTGTGACGGGAGTGTGAGACAAAAGACTGAAACGAGTGACTGTCATGCTCAATGCGTGACACACTATAAAAAAAAATATTTCACACTGACTCCACATTTAGGGGGGCCACAAGGGGGTCCAAGCTTGTTGTCGCAGGGGCACTGGCCCCCCCAGGCCCCCGCCTAGAACCGCCACTGCTCACACACACGCACACACACACTTTCTCTCTCTCTCAAGAAGCAAAAACATGACTGCTAAAGGTTGTATCAGCGATGGCGGGGTAACATCACTTAACATCACGAGTGATATTCCCTTAGGCCACGCCCCCTTGTCTCCCCAAAGTATTATAAGCAATCATGCGCATCCCGTGTGCAGAATGATGCACTTGAAGCAACACCAAGTCACAGCACGCAACGCTTCACATTGAAAAGAACATAGCGAAGGGATGGTATCTATAATCTATGCTTAGTAGGGCTGCACGATTTGGGAAAATGTTATATTGCCATTATTGAGCCAATATTGCAATTGCGATTTGCGACTCCGATATAATAAAATGGTTTCATGAGTCCAACTTGCTTGGTTCTAAAGTAAAATGCACACACAGATTAATGTTTATTTCTCAACTCAAACTAAAAACAACAACAACAACAATAAATGATTGATAACACCTATAATGATCAATAAACCATCAACCAAACCAACATTACAGTGATTCCATCAATTGAAAGCCATCAACTTTTTAAAAAATTATTAGGCTTAAAAAAAATATATAACAGCTTTTAAATTAAGTGAACTTCAAACAATCCCCACATAAACCCATAATAAAAAACATATTTACCTGTGCCCTTCCTGTCTTAACAGGTACAGAAATTGAATAAAGTTATCAAACAGTCTGCGCTGCCTGAATCATAAATTATATATATAATAATCCTTATTAAAGCTACAAAAGTTCTTTACTCAAGATCAGTGAGTAATTTTCTAATTTCCCTTTGTTCTTTTAACTTTACTGAAAGAACGCTTTATTCGCTGCTGGCCCTTTAAGAGCACCCGTTGCCGAGACGCGGATCTCACACGCGCCTCATAGCACAACTCACAACTCTCACATTTTGGCATAATTGTGTGTGCTATTGTTCGTTCAAGCTCGAAAGAGAACTGTTTATTCTGGGCTGGCACACGGTCAGTGCATGCGCATTATGCGAGTCTCATCTATTCTAATCTAGGGCACTCACAGGCAGCTTTTCACTTCTTGTCGTGCAAAATGCGAAAAGGCATTTGAACCAATAAGAGGGGGATCTTGTAACACTAGTCAAAGGATGACAAAAAAGAAGAGATGCTGCGCTAATAGCCCTACTTTGTTTATTTCATTTAAAATCGCGGCATTTTGCGTTATATAATTGCATAGGTTTGAGATCGCTATTACGACTGCGATATAATTAATCGTGCAGCACTAATGCTTAGTGTATTCTAAAGGGCAATAAACTCCACTCCAGCAAGATAGTCATTTTATGCAAATCATAGACCTTTATGCCTTATCTACAAATAAAGTATAATATTGGGAACATTGATCTTGAAGAGAGTGTCGTCGTGTTACTGTCGCAACCGAACGCGACGCGCTAATGCTGATGCATGGAGAATGACTGAGGCGAGATGACTTTCCGTTAACTTTAACTTAGAGACTAAAATATTAATTTTACCACACATTAAGCTATTGAATGACTTTAGAAGTCTTGGAATATAGTGTGAAAACTTGATTGTGCTTTACAGTTTTTTATGCCTTTAGTGGGGCTTAACAAAATAACACAATATGCAGAATGTCGGACGTCACTTATAGGCTAAACTGTTTTTATAGATAAAACTAGGCTATTTACATTCGGCAGTCATGAAAACAAATCTCAGATAACGGTTGACTAGGTAACAATGTGTAATTTTGCGCCGGAGTTCTCCTTTAACTTACATTAGCTAGCTAACTACGAACGAGCTAACCAGATAACATTAACAAATTGACAAGCACTTACTGGGCAGAATATGGCTCTTCAAATGACGAACGAAATTGGAGGTTGTCATCTGACTGTCCGCGATCTTAACGTTGCATGTCTTGCAAAGCGCTGTTCTTTTGCCATCTTGTTGTAAGAAATTCTTGAATCCAAAAGCGACGACGACCCTCGTTATCCCTCCGGCTGACATGTTGATGTGATCTGATGTAAGTGGGCGTGGTGTGCGCGTAAGGTATGAGAAGGCATGACTGATGATCTCTGATCCAGTCATGACAGCGCTATTCTCAGCCTGCGCTCCAGCTGGATCAACTTTATTTTTTTTTACATAATTTATATATTTTATATTCAAACTGAAAACATGATGTGATTAACACTCAAGTCATATTATTACATGCAAGTGTGTTTGATTTATGGACCAAATTTTTAGATCAAGTTTATGGACCAAGTTAATTTAATTAATAAACTAATTATATAAAACTATTAATGCACTACAATTAAACTGGTTATATGCCTTTACTTATAAAAAAATAAAAAACTTATTTAAAAAAATACCAGGCTTAAGGCATTTATTTTTTATGCAGGCCATACACACAGGAGTGAAATGGTTAATACCCCTCCCCCTACAAACACACACACATTCACAGACAGGCAAAGACAGCAGGCTCAGATTGAGCAAGACCACATTCAAACAAACATATCTGACTTTCTGTGGGTCCTAGCTAATGAGTGTCAATTAGAAAGTTGTCCGGCTCGAGGAGTACAATATACATACCGATTTTTGTAACTGTAGATAAAACTAACAACCCCACTTTTGTCAAAAGGTGGCGCTACTGAGCCCTCACCACGCCCGTTTCTGAAACTTTGCACGTGTCTACTGGCTAATAAATGTGATGTGTCTGTCGAGTTTCATGCAATTTCAAGCATGCTAAGGGTCTCAAAAGCATCCTAAAAGAATGGTAACGTTTGATGCGTCGCCACGGCAACAGTTTCAAAGATATCAAGAATCCATTCACAGGTCTACATCTGCCGTATGTTTACATTATACAGATGACGTTTGAAGCAAATCGGGTAAAAATAAAAGGGTGATATCAAAGCATTTTGAAAGTGACACACTTCCTGCTGCCAGTTGGTGGCGCTATAACTTTGACTCACAATAGTCACATCCATGTGATCGTCCTCTTACAGCGAACACACTGCTGAAGTTTCATCAAGATCAGTTAATGTATGCTGAAGTTATAACACACTTCCTGGTTCACGTTTCTCGCCATGATTTCGTTTCCTCGCCACGGCCAAACCGTTCGAGATATCAAAAATCCCCTCGCAAACTTTCATCCTCAATGTCTTGACTTCATGCTGACCGAGTTTTGTCGAATTTGGATCAAAGCTCTAGGAGGAGTATTTAACATTCCATTGCGAGCGTTTTACAAACAAACCTCAATAGCCGACTTCCTGTTGGGCTGGGGTAAAAAGTAAAAGCGCGAGGTATAGATGAAACTATGAGATCAACATGTGCACAGAGTTTCATATTATTACATACAAACGTGTTTGAGTTATGGACCAAGTGTTCGTACCCCGTTCCAGGGGGCGCTGACGAGCCGCCCTGCCACGCCCGGGTACAAGCTTCAGGCCGGCTCTGATGGCCGCGGGTTCTGACCCATGTGCAAAGTTTCAAGAGTTTTCGAGCACGTTAAGGGCCCCAAAAATGCCCAAAAGGTTACAAAATAATAATAAATATAGCTGCGAGCAGCGATTGCGGGCCCAAGCCGGTGGCACCGCAACCCCGATGCCTTTAGTTACCCAAAGGCACCGGGATGGTGGTACCGCCGGCTTTGGCCCTTTATCGCTGCTCACAGCTATATTTATATTTAATATAAAGCCGGTGGCACCGCCACCTTGGTGCCTTTAGGGTTATTCTGTATGACGTGCAAAAACGTAACCCCCACTTTGACTGTCGAAAAGAAGTGTATTGTAGAGCTTGCATCAATGCGGACTCGATGCGCTGTAACTCCATGTGGCTTTAAGCGCATCATTCTCCACTCGGGATGCGCATAAGCGTTTTGTGCCACACTGTACTGAGCCTTTCATATCATAATGCAATGACAGATTATTAATTGCCTTTCTTGTTCTGTTCTATCTATTATGTGTTGATAAAAGATAGGACAGAGCACTAAAAACCTCAAACAAAGCACTAAAAACTTAAGCTGTTTGCTGTGTAGTCTGAGAATGAGCTGTTTGATTTGCACCCTCTTCCTCTTCACTGTCCTCCATAAAAACCAGCTATTCAGGTCCATGTTGTTCTAGAAAGTTTGTATGTTGCTGCCTCATTTAACATCTCTGCTATACATTTAAAATAATTATCTAAAATAATTTATCTTTTTGATTTTTGTTATCTTGTTTTTCATGAATGTATTTTACAACAATACAAAGAGCAATGTGTATTTACCACTAATATAGTTTGTAATGGCTTTTTTTGTCATAGATTATAATCATATATTTTTTTGGATTTGTTATTTATCTTTATAATTAAGTTGTCTGTATTAAGTAGATTGTGTTTAACACACAGTGATTTATCAGTTCAACACATAGTTATAGAAATTCTACTTTATCTAAAAAAAACCTAATCTTTATACACACACACACACACACACACACACACACACACACACACACACACACACACACACACACACACATACATAAATACATGTAAATAAAAATAGAAAAAGAAACATCAAATGTGTTTTTAGTCAGAGTATTATTTTATACAGAAACAAATATTTGTAATTCAGATAAGAATGAAGTTAGTGGTTTAAAATCTTAAGGAAAACAAATATATTGAAATATAGCACAAGAATTTTAAATTCATTCAGCTTCAATTACAAATACAATCTTACTTTTATTTAAAGCAAACTATACATTTAAAAGATGGGGGTTATATGCCTATTTTGTCATTTAAAAAAATACAAAATTGTTATGCAAAAAGACAAGGACTTAGAGACAAGGACTTATAGGAAAACTCGCAGCCAGCCACACTGTGTGGTTCAAACATACATAAACACAGACAACAGCCCTCCCCTCCCCCCCCACACACACACACGCACACACACACACACACACACACACAAACACAGACAACAGCCCTCCCCTCCCCACACAGACACACACACCCACACAGAGAGAGAGAGAGAGAGAGAGAGAGAGAGAGAGAGAGAGAGAGAGTGAATCGCAGGGGAAATAAATCGATTCAAACTACAATATCTGACTTTCTGTTGCTCAGAGCGAATGACTTTAAATTGGAAAGTTGATCGACTTGACGAGAACAATATACGTGGAAAGTTTTGTAACTGTAGGTAAAATGAGCAAAGTTATAACACACTTTATGTGTCCTTTTTTAGTCATAAAATTCATTTCCTCGTCACGGCCAGACCGTTCGAGATATCAAAAATCCGTCCGGAATTGAGCATCCTCAATGTCTTGACTTCATGCACACCGAGTTTGGTTGTGATTGGTAAACACATGCGTTGTAATTTGATGTATTTCTCCTAGGAGAATTATTCAAACAACCCATAATTCCCAACTTCCTTCTTAAAACTAAGAGCACGAAAGTTGTTTGGCCTGATGTGATCTTTAATTGTACCGAGTTTCATATTAATTCATGCAAGTGTGTTTGATTTATGGACAAATTTTCGAATCCCAGTCCAGGGGGCGCTGTCGAGCCGCCCTGCCACGCCCGGTTACCAGCTTCAGCCCGGCCCTGATGGCCATGGGTTCTGACCCGTGTGCAAAGTTTCAAGAGTTTTAGAGGATGTTAAGGCCCCCGAAAATGCCAGAGAAGTTGCACACAGCAAATAAAGGGTTAAAATTAACCTGACAGGCGCCCCTCCTCTCACTCACACAGAGAGACACTGAGAGACTGGCAAAATTCTGAGATTTTCTCTACATTCAAACAAAGATATCTGACTTTCTGTGGGTCCTAGCTAATGAGTGTCAATTAGAAAGTTGTCCGGCTCGAGGAGTACAATATACATACCGATTTTTGTAACTGTAGATAAAACTAACAACCCCACTTTTGTCAAAAGGTGGCGCTACTGAGCCCTCACCACACCCGTTTCTGAAACGTTGCACATGTCTAATGGCTAATAAATGTGATGTGTCTGTCGAGTTTCATGCAATTTGAAGCATGCTAAGAGTCTCAAAAGCATCCTAAAAGAATGGTAAAGTTTGATGCGTTGCCACGGCAACAGTTTCAAAGATATCAAGAATCAATTTACAGGTCTTCATCTGCCATGTATTTGCATTATACAGATGAAGTTTGAAGCAAATCGAGTTAAAATTAGAGGGTGATTTCAAAGCATTTTGAAAATGACACACTTCCTGCTGCCAGTTGGTGGCGCTATAACTTTGACTCACAATAGTCACATCCATGTGATCGTCCTCTTACAGCGAACACACTGCTGAAGTTTCATCAAGATCGGTTGATGTGTGCTGAAGTTATGATACACTTCCTGTATTACGTTTCTCGCCATAATTTTGTTTCCTCGCCACGGCCAAACCGTTCGAGATATCAAAAATCCCCTCGCAAACTTTCATCCTCAATGTCTTGACTTCACGCTGACCGAGTTTTCGTCGAATTTGGATCAAAGCTCTAGGAGGAGTATTAAAAATTCCATTGCGAGTGTTTTAAGAACAACCCTAAATAGCCGACTTCCTGTTGGGCTGGGGTAAAAAGTAAAAGCGCGAGGTATAGATGAAACAATGAGATCAACATGTGCACCGAGTTTCATATTATTACATGCAAGCGTGTTTGATTTATGGACCAAGTGTTCGGACCCCGTTCCAGGGGGCGCTGTCGAGCCCCCCTGCCACGCCCGGGTACCAGCTTCAGCCCGGCCCTGATGGCCGCGGGTTCTGACCCGTGTGCAAAGTTTCAAGAGTTTTCGAGCATGTTAAGGGCCCCAAAAGTGCCCGAATAGTCGTTAGAAAAATAAAAGAAAAAAAAAAAATAATCGGAAGGAAAACAATAGGGCCTTCGCCCTTTCAGGGCTTGGGCCCTAATAAATAATCCTTAGGAAAACAATAGGGCCTTCGCCCTTTCAGGGCTTGGGCCCTAATAAATAATCCCAAGGAAAACAATAGGGCCTTCGCCCCTTCAGGGCTTGGGCCCTAAATATATAGCTGCGAGCAGCGATGGCGGGCCCAAGCCGGTGGCACCGCAACCCCGGTGCCTTTAGTTACCTAAAGGCTCCGAGGTGGTGGTACCACCGCCTTTGGCCCTTCATCGCTGCTCGCAGCTATATTTATATATATATATATATATATATATATATATATATATATAGCCGGTGGCACCGCCACCCTGGTGCCTTTAGGGTTATTGTGCACAAACGTAACACTGCTTTGACTGTCGAAAAGAAGTGTGCCGTAGAGCTTGCAACAGTGTGGGCTCTGCAAAAGTGCGCATCGAGGACACATATCAACCAAAATGTATGCGTGAGCAACCTTCTGAAACCTAAAATGAAAAATGAGACACCCTACAGACATTCATGGATTTAACGGACACATTACATAAGTACACAACACTGAAAATTCATATGAAGTGTGTGCAATTTTTTCTATTTTTTCACCACCTGAGCAAAAATATTCTTTATACCTGACCTGCACATCATATGTAGAAACACAATGTTTTCAACATTCAGTTGTAACTTTTAACTTGAATGTGCCATTTACATTTTATTTGACCCTTAATGTAACATATTGATATTAAATCATATTTGTGAAAAACAAGCAGTTAATTAAGAAGTCACTAGATGAAGCACATTTTAGGTTCTCTGATATTTTTTTCCAGTGCTGTTAACTGTACAGTCTTTACCAATAAATACTATGAAAAATAATTTACAAAATCTTTTGCAGGACAGTTCAATTCTTTACAATAAAAGAATATAGTAAGAAAGAAAAGAAAGCTGTTACACAGATGGTTTGGGAAAACCATAAAGTGTTTTTGTACAGTCAATGAATTGTGTACAGGAAGCATTAAACCATCAAAGTTAAATGGTTGTTTGTTGCTTATGAATTTCCAATATTTTCTTTAGCAAGGGGTTTCAAACTTTTATTGGCAATGAGCCCTAAACAACCCTTGTGAGGTTCTTTATTTAGCCTTAAAATATAATAAAATATAGGCCTAATATAACCTAAACAATACCTTTGTTAGATTCTTTATTCAGGCTCATAATATAATACAAAAGAGGCCTAATATAATATAAAAAACGAATTGAAGTATTTGAAGTGATATTATTCATCAGTTTAAATGCTTCAATTTGTGCACATAATATATTATTATAATATGAAAACAAACTGAAGCATTTAAATAGATCTAATAGCTAAATATTTTCAAGAAAAGTAAATATGCAAACTCTTTAATAGTAATCATACCTACCCGCCCCACACACACACACACAATCATCGATTTAAACTAATGATGTATTTTGACTTCACGCATGGGTGTTTAATTGTTACTGTTCTATGTCCATCAACCATTATTTCCACCACTTTAATCAGTTTTCACTCTATAGCGGTTGACCAGAGCACTGAATTTATTTCTCAATTAAACTACAATCAAATGGATTTCCACACATTTCGCGTCAGTCCTCTGCGTGGTATTTTCTTATTTCGCTGCGCGGCAGCGGCTTCAGAAGTGCACGAGCTCAGAGGAAACTTTAACACAAACACACACTTCGACGCGCGCGCCTCTCTCTCTCTCTCTCTCTCTCTCTCAAGCTGGAGTGTGTGTATGCGCACTAGAGAGAGAGAGGCGCGCACGTCGAAGTGTGTGTTGAAGTTCCCTCTGAGCGCGTGGACTTCTGAAGCCGCTGCCTTGCAGAAAGTGTGTGTGTGTGTGTGTGTGTGAGAGAGAGAGAGAGAGAGAGAGAGAGAGAGAGAGAGGAGGGGGAGGGAGGTGCGATTGAACTGAGTGTGTGTGTGCAGTGTTTCCTCTAGGATTTTTCCAAGCTGTGGGGGCAGGCCCATTTCCCCGGTGTGGGGGCCTTGTCTCCCCAAAGTATTATAATCGATCATGCGCATCCCGTGTGCAGAATGATGCACTTGAAGCAACACCAAGTCACAGCAAGCAATGCTTCACATTGAAAAGAACATAGCGAAGGGATTATATCTATAATATGCTTAGTAGGGCTGGACGATTTGGGGAAAATGTCATATTGCCATTGCAATTACTGAGGTCAATATTGCAATTGTGATATGCGATTCCGATATAATAAAATGGTTTCATGAGTCCAACTTGCTTGGTTCTAAAGTAAAATGCACACACAGATTAGTGATCATTCTGTATATTAATGTTTATTTCTCAACTCAAACTACAGACAACAACTAAATGATTGATAACACCTATAATGATCAATAAACCATCAACCAAACCATCATTACAGTGAAAGCTATCAACTTTTTAAAAAAAATTATTAGGCTAAAAAAAAAATTTAACAAATTTTAAATTAAGTGAACTTCAAACAATCCCCACATAAACCCATAATAAAAACCATATTTACCTGTGCCCTTCCTGTCTTAACAGGTAGGATACAGAAATTGAATAAAGTTATCAAACAGTATGTGCTGCATGAATTATAAATTATATATAGAATAATCCTTATTAAAGCTACAAAAGTTCTTTAGTCAAGATCAGTGAGTAATTTTCTAATTTCCCTTTGTTCTTTTAACTTGACTGACAGAACGCTTTATTCGCTGCTGGCCCTTTAAGAGCACTCGTTGCCGAGACGCGGATCTCACATGCGCCTCATAGCACAACTCTTTTCGTCCTTAAGACTTTTCTTACGTTATGAAGATACTCGACAAAACGACATTTTGGCATAATTGTGTGTGTTATTGTTCGTTCAAGCTCGAAAGAGAACTGTTTATTCTGGGCTGGCACACGGTCAGTGCATGCGCATTATGCGAGTCTCATCTATTCTAGGCACTCACAGGCAGCTTTTCACTTCTTGTCGTGCAAAATGCGAAAAGGCATTTGAACCAATTAGAGGGGGATCTTGTAACACTAGTCAAAGGATGACAAAAAAGAAGAGATGCTGCGCTAATAGCCCTACTTTGTTTATTTCATATAAAATCGCGGCATTTTGCGTTATATAATTGCATAGGTTTGAGATCGCTATTACGACTGCGATATAATTAATCGTGCAGCACTAATGCTTAGTGTATTCTAAAGGGCAATAAACTCCACTCCAGCAAGATAGTCATTTTATGCAAATCATAGACCTTTATGCCTTATCTACAAATAAAGTATAATATTGGGAACATTGATCTTGAAGAGAGTGTCGTCGTGTTACTGTCGCAACCGAACGCGACGCACTAATGCTGATGCATGGAGAATGACTGAGGCGAGATGACTTTCCGTTAACTTTAACTTAGAGACTAAAATATTAATTTTACCACACATTAAGCTATTGAATGACTTTAGAAGTCTTGGAATATAGTGTGAAAACTTGATTCTGCTTTACAGTTTTTTATGCCTTTAGTGGGGCTTAACAAAATAACACAATATGCAGAATGTCGGACGTCACTTATAGGCTAAACTGTTTTTATAGATAAAACTATTTACATTCGGCAGTCATGAAAACAAATCTCAGATAACGGTTGACTAGGTAACAATGTGTAATTTTGCGCCGGAGTTCTCCTTTAACTTACATTAGCTAGCTAACTACGAACGAGCTAACCAGATAACATTAACAAATTGACAAGCACTTACTGGGCAGAATATGGCTCTTCAAATGACGGACGAAATTGGAGGTTGACTGTCCGCGATCTTAACGTTGCATGTCTTGCAAAGCGCTGTTCTTTTGCCATCTTGTTGTAAGAAATTCTTGAATCCAAAAGCGACGACGACCCTCGTTATCCCTCCGGCTGACATGTTGATGTGATCTGATGTAAGTGGGCGTGGTGTGCGTAAGGTATGAGAGGGCATGACTGATGATCTCTGATCCAGTCATGACAGCGCTATTCTCAGCCTGCGCTCCAGCTGGATCAACTTTATTTTTTTTTTACATAATTTATATATTTTATATTCAAACTGAAAACATGATGTGATTAACACTCAAGTCATATTATTACATGCAAGTGTGTTTGATTTATGGACCAAATTTTCAGATCAAGTTTATGGACCAAGTTAATTTAATTAATAAACTAATTATATAAAACTATTAATGCACTACAATTAAACTGGTTATATGCCTTTACTTATAAAAAATAAAAAACTTATTTAAAAAAATACCAGGCTTAAGGCATTTATTTTTTATGCAGGCCATACACACAGGAGTGAAATGGTTAAGACCCCTCCCCCTACAAACACACACACATGCACAGACAGGCAAAGACATGTAGGCTCAGATTGAGCAAGACCACATTCAAACAAACATATCTGACTTTCTGTGGGTCCTAGCTAATGAGTGTCAATTAGAAAGTTGTCCGGCTCGAGGAGTACAATATACATACCGATTTTTGTAACTGTAGATAAAACTAACAACCCCACTTTTGTCAAAAGGTGGCGCTACTGAGCCCTCACCACGCCCGTTTCTGAAACTTTGCACGTGTCTACTGGCTAATAAATGTGATGTGTCTGTCGAGTTTCATGCAATTTCAAGCATGCTATGGGTCTCAAAAGCATCCTAAAAGAATGGTAACGTTTGATGCGTCGCCACGGCAACAGTTTCAAAGATATCAAGAATCCATTCACAGGTCTACATCTGCCGTATGTTTACATTATACAGATGACGTTTGAAGCAAATCGGGTAAAAATAAAAGGGTGATATCAAAGCATTTTGAAAGTGACACACTTCCTGCTGCCAGTTGGTGGCGCTATAACTTTGACTCACAATAGTCACATCCATGTGATCGTCCTCTTACAGCGAACACACTGCTGAAGTTTCATCAAGATCAGTTAATGTATGCTGAAGTTATAACACACTTCCTGGTTCACGTTTCTCGCCATGATTTCGTTTCCTCGCCACGGCCAAACCGTTCGAGATATCAAAAATCCCCTCGCAAACTTTCATCCTCAATGTCTTGACTTCATGCTGACCGAGTTTTGTCGAATTTGGATCAAAGCTCTAGGAGGAGTATTTAACATTCCATTGCGAGCATTTTACAAACAAACCTCAATAGCCGACTTCCTGTTGGGCTGGGGTAAAAAGTAAAAGCGCGAGGTATAGATGAAACTATGAGATCAACATGTGCACAGAGTTTCATATTATTACATACAAACGTGTTTGAGTTATGGACCAAGTGTTCGGACCCCGTTCCAGGGGGCGCTGACGAGCCGCCCTGCCACGCCCGGGTACCAGCTTCAGCCCGGCTCTGATGGCCGCGGGTTCTGACCCGTGTGCAAAGTTTCAAGAGTTTTCGAGCACGTTAAGGGCCCCAAAAATGCCCAAAAGGTTACAAAATAATAATAATAAATAATCCTTAGGAAAACAATAGGGCCTTCGCCCTTTCAGGGCTTGGGCCCTAATGACCACCAACACCATAAGTACCAAATGGCCACACACTCTCACTGTGTGGAAGAAAAATATAATTACGGCCCTTCAGGCAGTGATAGCGAGCGTTGAGGGAGGTTCGAGGGTAGCCACACGATCTTCAGGAAAACGGCAGACTCTGGAGCCACAAGCTGCGTATAGCGGAGGCTGGAAGAAAGCAATCACAATGACCACGACAGCCACGAGTATCAAATGGGCACGCACTCACACTGTGTTGAAGAAAAATAGAATTACGGCCCTTCAGGCAGCGATAGAGAGCGTTGAGGGAATATAGTTGTAGTACATCAACGTTCAGACGAAAGGCCTTGAAACCTGGACATCCTTTGCAGAGCCGTAGAGCACCCAAAGACACAATCGCAGCACAACTGCAGCCAGACAAAAAATCTACCTTCTCTCTTCCAAAGAACCAGCTTTTATATCCTTCAACCAGGGCATGAGTGGTTGTTAGACCATTAGTTTGCTAATTGAAATCATCATCAATTGCAAGGCATAGGCAATCATCAATTCTTGTCTATTCAATCAGTGACAGGAAGTATAGTCCAAATATGGGCAGAGAGGAGCAATGTAGTAATGAGTACCAAATAAACTAATTAAGTCACATTATTGGGAGAGGAAGTAGTCCAAATATGGGCATTGTAAAAAAAACAGGGTTGCCAGGTTTGTACATAACACGTATCTAAAAAGAGTCAAATAGGGTAGAAGTAATAGAAACAACAAAACCCACTACAAATTCTGATGCATACATACAGTGAATACCCACTACAAATCAAAGTGCAAATACGTTTCCACACACAGTAAAACCATCACACAGTAAGGCCCTAATGTCTCTAATTAGGCAGAGAAAAAAAAAAGAAAAAAAAAGAAAGAACTGAGCCAGCCTGTGACATTTCCCCCCCACTTTTCTATTGGTCGTCCCGACCACTATCTATATGTTCCTGTACCTGGTTGGGGGCTGCCCCCGGGTGGATCTTTGTGACCGCCTTACTGCCCCACCCGTTGGACTCATCATAGGGAGGCTTGGCAGACAGGACACGGTTTCAGGCGGTGATCGGTGTTCCAGTTCGCCCGTCGGCTCTTCGGTTGACGGGCTTGGGGTCTGTGTCGTTGGGTCTACTCCACTAGCTGCAGACAACAGACCTCCCTCTGGGTTCGGTACGACTGAAGTGGTGGTGGAGGTATGACCAGTTAGCTGGTGCTGATGGACGAGTGGAGCGGCTATGACTGGATACCAGGACATGGGCTGTGGTTGGCTTATAGATGGTTCCCCTTCCAAAGGATCCTCTCTGGATATGTTCACTGGGCAACAGCGCAGATTATTGCGGTGGATGGTCTTAGTGGGGCCTTCATGGCCTTCTGGACAGATTACATAAACGGGTCGATCCGCTCGAGGTCGGGCTACCACCACCCAGACATCCGGGCCCCAACGCGGTGCCAGCTTGCCCTTTGCACGTCTGCGAAAATTCCTTGGGAGGACACGTTCCCCTGGCAGAAGTGAGTCCACCTTGGCCCGTCGATCGTACCTTCGCTGGTCCTTCTGTTGTTGCCTCTGAACATTCGCCTTTACCACGTTGTAGGCTTGTGTCAGAGTTCTATAGTGTTGCTTCACCCAATCCGACAGGGAATATCTTAAATTGGGAGGGGATGAAGTTACAACCCAGTCCACTGGGAGGCGCGCATGCCGGCCAAATACGATGAAATGTGGGGTCATACCAGTGGAACTATGGGTGGTGTTATTATAAGCCTGTAGCAATGCAGGGAGACTCTGTGGCCAGTGGTTCTGATCAGCTTCTGAAAGAGAACTAAGGAGAGACAGCAAGGTTTGATTAAACCTCTCACACACACCATTACCTTGAGGGTGGTAAGGGGTGGTTCGGGACTGTTTACATCCATACAACTGGCACAGTTGTTCCATTACCGCTGACTGGAAAGCACCCCCACGGTCAGAGAGAATTCTTTCTGGGCACCCCACCACCTGAATCACAGCACTGTACAGGGCTTTGGCTGTCGTGGTCGCGGACTGCTCTTTTGTTGGAACTGCAAAGGCATACTTGGAGAAGAGGTCAGTCATGACTAATATATAGGGGAAAGGGTCCCCTGGTCTTCCCAATGACAAATAGTCTATTCCCAATACCTCAAAGGGGTAGGACGTAGGGATCGGCACCAGGGGGGCTCTTAACCCAGGTCCAGGCTTCTGTCGGAGGCAACGAGGACAGGCCGCAGTCCAGGTCTCCACACTTCTCAGCATACTTGGCCAAAAGAAACGTCTCCTCAAAACCGACCAAACCTTCTCTGCTCCTTGATGACCCAAGCTTTCGTGATACTGTTGCCATAACTTTTGCGCTTCCTGCTCTGGGACCAACACCTGCCAATATACCTCGCCAGTCCTTGGGTCAGCACATCTGCGTTTCAGTAAATTGTCACGAATTACAATGCGTTCCCAATCGAGCAGAAGTCGCTTTACCTGATGAGGAGCCCCTTTTCGTTCCTGAGGGGGTGGGAGCGTGTTCGCAGCTTTCCAAGCCCACAGGAGTTGCAGCCCTGGGTCCTGAAACTGACAGTTATACCACCGGTCCGGAGTCTGAAGGATGTCCTCTGCAGGATGGGCCGAATCAGCTGGTTCAGCCACCACCCTTACAACAGCCTCAGTGCACTCGCCTGGCAACCTGGAAAGGGCATCAGCATTTTGGTTAGTTCTACCAGGGCGAAACGTGATGGTATACCGGTAGTTGGCCAGCTGGTTCGCCCAACGTTGCTCCACAGCTCCCAGGTTGGCAGTAGCTAGATGTACAAGCGGACTATTGTCTGTAAAAACTTCTATGGTGGCCCCCCACAGGTAATCTTTGAACTTCTCTGTTATCGCCCATTTCAGAGCTAAAAGTTCGAGTTTAAATGAGCTGTAATTTTGATCATTTCTTTCCGTGAGGTGCAGACTCCGGCTGGCAAAAGCTATTACTCTCTCTTGTCCATCCTGTTCTTGGGCCAATACTGCTCCCAAGCCCTCCAGGCTGGCATCAGTATACAACCGGAAGGGGAGAGAGAAGTCCGCATATGCAAGAACCGGGGCACGTACCAAGTCTTTCTTAAGTCTGTCAAAGGATTCCTGGCAAGCTTCGGTCCAATTCACCTGGGTATTTCCCTGTCGAACAGTGGCCGTTCCTTTCAGCAAGGTATGAAGAGGGGCAGCAATTTGTGAAAAGCCATGTATAAATCTCCTATAATACCCCGCAAAGCCCAGAAAGGAACGCACCTGTTTGATGGTTTGTGGGACAGGCCATTCCTTCACCACAGCTGTCTTTTGAGGGTCAGTGGCTACTCCCTGGTTGCTGATGACATGGCCCAAGTAAGTCACCTGTTGCTGAAACAACTTGCACTTCCTTGGTTGCAACTTCAGGCCATGCTCATGCAACCTCCAAAACACCTGTTCTAAGTGGTGAAGATGGCTGTCAAAGTCAGGGGAAAACACCACCACATCATCCAAATAAATTAACAGAAAGTCATGCACCATGGACCCCAAGCACCTTTGCATGAGCCTCTGGAAGGTTGCGGGTGCATTACACAGGCCAAAAGGCATGCGGTCAAATTCATAGAGGCCCATGGGGGTGGTGAATGCAGTCTTCTGCCGGTCTTGGGGGTCCATCTCTACTTGCCAGTATCCACTAGCGAGGTCGAGTGTTGAATACCATTGGGCCCTCTTCAGCCCGGTGAGGGATTCTTCGATGCGAGGTAGCGGATAAGCATCCTTGTGCGTGACTGCATTCAGCTTACGATAATCCACACAGAACCTCCAACTGCCATCCTTCTTTTTAACCAGGACTACTGGGGCTGCCCATGGACTAGAGCTTTCACGAACCACCCCACTGTCCAGCATGCCCTGGAGAAGGGTCCTCAGTTCCGGGTACAGACTTGGGGGGACAGGACGGTAGCGCTCTCGACAAGGCGGGGCATCACCTGTGGGTATCTGATGTTGTACTGCATTGGTTCTGCCAAAGTCGTCATCGTGCGAGGAGAACACGCTAATCCATTTCTTTAAGAGCTGCAGGAGGCGTTGGTGTTGATCTGGGTTTAGACCGTCTCCCTCAATGGCAAAGCAAGGATGGAGATCTGTAAGAGTAGAAGATTCAGAGGGGTTAGTCACAGCTCGAATTGCCACTTCCACAGCTCCAGAGTCGTCAGGCTCGACTACTAACTCCTGTCCCGTTTGTACATCACACTCATCAGTCTGTGTCACCTTAGCCAATGGGCGGCGCAGTGGGACCTCTACTGGATAAGGATTTGGGTTGCACATCCTCATTGGCAGCTTACCTCCACTCACCATCACCAGGGACCGCGCTACATACCATTCCCCATCCTGGTCCTCGAGGGGTTCTATTAATGCATTAAGGACCATCTTGGGGGCTCCTTCCTGAAGTTGAGCCCATACCACCATCTCAGACTCAGGGGGGATAACCACTGGTGGCTGTCGAGGCAGTCGAGCAACCCCTTGAAAGGGAATGGCAGGCCCTTCAACTATCACCCTCTGGCAAACGGAGAAGGCTTGTTCCCAAACATGACCTGCTACAGGCGACACAAGAGACTTAAAAGCTGTCAGTCCGGGGTGCTTACCGTTGGTCAATTCACTCCAACAGTGTGCAATTACGTTCATGCCTAGAATGGCGAAGTCTGCTCCCCTACACCCATCTTCAACCACCACCATCCCCTTCTGTGGAATCTGGACACCGCCAACAGCGAAATCAACAATTGCATAACCAACATACGGTATCTGCAGTCCATTAACAGCTCGTAAGGTTAGCCATGGAGAGTCATGGGCACAATTCATGTCAATATTCCCAAAATGTCTTATAAAAAAAGGCTTTACTCACCAAAGTGACTTGTGAGCCAGTGTCAAGGACACAAGAGATCATTTTTCCATTAGCCTCCACCTCAACATATGGACATTCTCCTACAAGCTGGGACTTGGTCACTCCAGCAGAGTGGGCAACAGTCCCTGCCACGCGCCCCTCAGTGGCAGGGGGCACTAAAAACCCGAAGTCGACCTACGGCGAGTTGGACAATACCTCTGGATATGCCCAACTCCTCCACAGTCCCTGCATATGGGCCTCCCCTCGGCATCCCACTGGAAAGAACCCCTGCCTGGTGGTGTCTGTTGAGGTCTTGATCGTGCAGTTGGACCACTGGGCAGTTGGGGTGGGATGACAGTTAGGGGTGGTACGTCGGGCTGACTGGCCATTAGGGGGGTGGGTGATATTTGTTTGCGGATTTCTTCAACAATGGAGGCACTCAAACCCTTCAGCTGCTCTGTCACTTCTTTGCGCAATTCTGCCTGGAGTTCGCTTTTCAATTGACTTAAGTCGGATGCATTACAGTGCAGGGTGTTAACTGGTGAGGTTGCTACGGTGGGTGTCACAGCCCGTCTGACCCAGGTGTGGTCTTCTCCATGTTGCTGCTCCTGCTCAAGAGCCACAGCCTCAGTGCAGACAGCGGCAAACGTCAACTGTGGATTGCGGCGCACTTGCCGATGAATCTCCTGCTGGATTGGGCCTGGTCTCAAGTTCAAGGTGAACTGATCTAACAGGTACTCGCCCTCTTCCTCTTGGGTTGGTTCACGTCCTTGCCAGTCGAAATAAAGTTCCTGCAATTTCAAGATAAAGGATCCCACTCCCTCATCCTGACCTTGCCTACAGCTGAAGAACCTGGACCTCCGCTGGGCTCGACTTCCTCCATCACCATACTTGCTCTGCAGGGCGTCCAGCAGTGCCTTAGCATCAGCCTTCTCCTCTGTCTTGAATAACCGCGCCTGACGCCTCGCCTCCCCATCTAAAGCTGCCAACAAAAAGTCCACACCTTGTTGTGTAGTTAGCCCTTGGGCCCTCAGCATAGCTTCTACCTGAGACCTCCATGAGCTAAATTTTCCCTTCTCCCCACTAAAACGGGGTATCCATGCCCCCCCCCCATAAACCATGGCACCAACAATTGAGCTACTCCCTGACTACCCCCGCCAGCCACATTTCCTTCTGCCCCTTGGTTAGCTGCACTACCCGGAGGGTCAGACATGACTGTGGTTTTCTGCTGCTGGTATCCTGCCGACTACGCCAGAAAAAGACTGTCACCTAGTGACCAGTATAGAATAATAAGTTACCCAGGTCCCAGCCGCAGAAACCAACAGACAGTCAAAATCAGGTACCAAAAAAATATACTTTATTAAGGGAAATACTGATACGTAGGAAAAATAAAAGAGTTCACTAAAATCGAGTCTGATATCTTTTTGACAGATATCGAAGTTGGGTGGCTTCTCTGCAATTTGCTCCGACTGTCCTCCCTCAAAACCGTGGAGCAGACACGTCCCAAGAGTCACAGCAAGCGTCAGACCCACAGAAAATGGGCACGGTGCTCTAGGCAGCAAACGGCAAGCGTCCAGGAAGATTCCGATGTAGGCAAGCCAGCCTTCACAGCAGTGCTGGGTTCGTCACAAACTACGTGTAGCAGAGGGGCCCTTTAGGCGACGATAGCGAGCGTTGAGGGAGTTCCGAGGATACCCACACGATCTTCAAGGATCACCAGACACTGAAACCACCAGCTGGGTATAGCAGAGGCTAGAAGAAAGCAACCACAATGACCACCAACACCATAAGTACCAAATGGCCACACACTCTCACTGTGTGGAAGAAAAATATAATTACGGCCCTTCAGGCAGTGATAGCGAGCGTTGAGGGAGGTTCGAGGGTAGCCACACGACCTTCAGGAAAACGGCAGACTCTGGAGCCACAAGCTGCGTATAGCGGAGGCTGGAAGAAAGCAATCACAATGACCACCAACACCATAAGTACCAAATGGCCACACACTCTCACTGTGTGGAAGAAAAACATAATTACGGCCCTTCAGGCAGTGATAGCGAGCGTTGAGGGAGGTTCGAGGGTAGCCACACGATCTTCAGGAAAACGGCAGACTCTGGAGCCACAAGCTGCGTATAGCGGAGGCTGGAAGAAAGCAATCACAATGACCACGACAGCCACGAGTATCAAATGGGCACGCACTCACACTGTGTTGAAGAAAAATAGAATTACGGCCCTTCAGGCAGTGATAGCGAGCGTTGAGGGAGGTTCGAGGGTAGCCACACGATCTTCAGGAAAACGGCAGACTCTGGAGCCACAAGCTGCGTATAGCGGAGGCTGGAAGAAAGCAATCACAATGACCACGACAGCCACGAGTATCAAATGGGCACGCACTCACACTGTGTTGAAGAAAAATAGAATTACGGCCCTTCAGGCAGCGATAGAGAGCGTTGAGGGAATATAGTTGTAGTACATCAACGTTCAGACGAAAGGCCTTGAAACCTGGACATCCTTTGCAGAGCCGTAGAGCACCCAAAGACACAATCGCAGCACAACTGCAGCCAGACAAAAAATCTACCTTCTCTCTTCCAAAGAACCAGCTTTTATATCCTTCAACCAGGGCATGAGTGGTTGTTAGACCATTAGTTTGCTAATTGAAATCATCATCAATTGCAAGGCATAGGCAATCATCAATTCTTGTCTATTCAATCAGTGACAGGAAGTATAGTCCAAATATGGGCAGAGAGGAGCAATGTAGTAATGAGTACCAAATAAACTAATTAAGTCGCATTATTGGGAGAGGAAGTAGTCCAAATATGGGCATTGTAAAAAAAACAGGAAGTGGGTTGCCAGGTTTGTACATAACACAAAGAGTCAAATAGGGCAGAAGTAATAGAAACAACAAAACCCACTACAAATTCTGATGAATACGTACAGTGAATACCCACTACAAATCAAAGTGCAAATACGTTTCCACACACAGTAAAACCATCACACAGTAAGGCCCTAATGTCTCTAATTAGGCAGAGAAAAAAAAAAGAAAAAAAAAAGAAAGAACTGAGCCAGCCTGTGACATGCACACACCACATACTAATACCTCCATCCGCCTATAGTTTTATAAAAAATCATCCTATCATGATCCAATCATGATCCCAATCACATCTTCTGCTGTCTAGCACTTCTTTCGCCATGTATTTGTTCGTTTCTTTCATTATTTTATGCAATCCACTCTAACCTGCCGCGGTTCGTATCTCTAGAGCCCGTCTAACTTGACCGCTTTTCCGGGACAAATGGATTTTTGAAGGACAAGTAAAAGAGAATTTTACTCGCCCCAACGGACAAGTAGCCTGAACATCAATAACAAACAAAAAAATAACTAGGGAATCACTAAACCGAGAGAATGATTCTGATTTTATTACATTTATTGCAAGTTGCGATCGATTGTGGATAATAAATGTAGCAGGCCTACTGTATTACTGATGGTAAGGTTGCGCTGTTGACGCTCGCGCAGAGAAATCTACACACATGAGCGGAGCACACACACACACAGTTAACAACATACTCTGCCTATAAAAAATCTAAATGTGGAGTTTTTATATTTTAACATATGTTAAGCACTAAGCAGCCTCAATTATTTTTCCTGAATACCATCACGATTGAAAAAGTGACATTGATTTCCTACAACAGTTCAATAAACAGTTAAGATTAAGTCACTTACTGTTTATAAGCAATATTGGGTGTTTTTGTTCCATTTCAGCAGCGAAAATAGTTCCAAAGAAAAGTCACAGCAGAACCACGACGCATCTCACAGGAACTCATCCTGTATTCATTACTGAATGATTCAGCATTTTGAACGAATCGGTTGAGTCAAGGATTCAATGACCCATTCATAAACATCAACTGTCTCATTCTTCTTGAATGAATCAACCGTTTGAACGAATCGTTTGAATTAATGAATCAATAACTCACTCATTTATACGGCCGCCTGCCGCCACCTATTGGCAGTTTAGTGTTATGTTTATAAGTAGCCTAGTATAATTCTTTTCAATATTTCTTATTTGCACATTTAAATCAATTTCATAACATTATTTTATGAAATTGTAATTTTTCAGTGTAAATGATTTAATTTCATCAGCCCTACCTAGGGTAACAGTATGCTTCATCTTTCATTTTAAATTCCTAAATTTGATCAATAAATTCAATTATTTAGAATAATAAGACACTATAGGGCATTTAATAATATTGGTGGATGGGGATGCCCTTAAAGGTGCATATATTACAATTTGCCTTTTTAAATATCAAAGCTGATTGAACACTGATGAGAATATTGCTTCAGAATAAAAAATAAATACATTTTAAAAATCCGGACAAGCAACTTTTTTACTCGGACAAGTGATTGACAGATTTACTTACTTGTCCGGAGGACAAGCACGTGAAAAGGCTTAATAAGGGGATAGTTCACTTTGAAATTAATTTTTGATATGTTTTAGCTTAACTCAAGGGCATCCAAGATGTAGGTGTCTTTGTTTCCACAGTAGTTTCAATTTTGATATTTTTAGGTTTGACTATCCCTTTAATGTCGAGCCCTGAATAATTTTCTACCCATCCCTTGCTGCCACTGAAAAAAAAAAAAAAAAAAATTACCTACCGACCCATGACCTCAACTGACAACCAACCGGAACCAATTTTTTTTTTTTTTAGGCCTCATACACCAAACGTCTGTACTCTGTATTGAGCTGCTTCATGTCAATCACTGTATGCTGTATGCTTTCGAATCAGTACTGTGATGTCATACACCAATCGTCTGTACTCTGTACTGAGCTGCTTCATGTCAATCACTGTATGATGTATGCTTTCGAATCAGTACTGTGATGTCATACAATCGTCTGTACTCTGTAGAGAGCTGCTTCATGTCAATCACTGCATGCTGTATGCTTTCGAATCAGTACTATGACGTCATACACCAATCGTATGTACTCTGTAACAGGCGCGGATTTATGGGCGGCCAGATTGACAGGTGGCCCAACCAAACAGATTATTAAAAACAATTTAAATTTTTAATTTTCATAATAATAATGAATTAAGTTTGGCCTTACGGCCCCCCAACACTTTCCCAGCAAACATGCCAGTGCGGGCCCACTGTGGGTAAGTGTGGGTTTTCTGTGGGACAGTGTGGGCAAGGGCAAACCCTTTGGGGCCCCATGTGGGCTTGCTGAGGGCAAGCCCACAGTGGGCTTTCCCACAGAAACCCCTCAAGGGCCCCTAGTGGGTTAGCCCATGTGGGGCCCATAGCAGTTTTGCCCAATTGGGCCCCCATGAGGGTTTACTGTGGGCAACCCACTGTGGGTTTGCCCACAGAAAACCCACAAGGGCCCCCAGTGGGTAAGCCCATGCGGGGCCCATAGCAGATTTGCCCATTTGGGGCCCCATGAGGGTTTACTGTGGGCAACCCACTGTGGGTTTGCCCACAGAAAACCCACACGGGCCCCCAGTGGGTTAGCCCATGCGGGGCCCATAGCAGTTTTGCCCATTTGGGCCCCCATGAGGGTTTACTGTGGGCAACCCACTGTGGGTTTGCCCACAGAAAACCCACACGGGCCCCCAGTGGGTTAGCCCATGCGGGGCCCATAGCAGTTTTGCCCATTTGGGCCCCCATGAGGGTTTACTGTGGGCAACCCACTGTGGGTTTGCCCACAGAAAACCCACACGGGCCCCCAGTGGGTTAGCCCATGCGGGGCCCATAGCAGTTTTGCCCATTTGGGCCCCCATGAGGGTTTACTGTGGGCAACCCACTGTGGGTTTGCCCACAGAAAATCCACACAGGCTCGCAGTGGGTTAGCCTATGCGGGGCCCATAGCAGTTTTGCCCATTTGGGCCCCCATGAGGGTTTACTGTGGGCAACCCACTGTGGGTTTGCCCACAGAAAACCCACATGGGGCCCCAGGCAGTTAGCCCATGCGAAGTTAAGTTGTTTAACAGTCAAAAGTTTTAACATTAGAAGGTTTAATATTAGAAGCTTAATCAAACTATTTAACGATCCTGTGAAATGTCAGTCCATAATTAACTAAAACTGCATATAATGGATTATGAGCATTTGCATTTAAAAACAAATTTTTGACTTATAAGGAATTATTAAAAAAATATAGATGTAACTATATATTGTAATGCAGTAGGTCTTAATGAGTCTTTATGAATATATTTATACAATAGTAATATTGCTCATAAATAAGTATAAATGGTGCTATAATTCATTATAAGTATGGACTGCACAGAAAGTGTTACCATATTTATTAAATAAAATTAACTTATTTGTCACAATAAAAACAATAGCCTACAATGGTTTACTGATTTGTTTTGGTATTAATCAGTGATGCATATTTATCATAATAAAATTATATATTATTGATACTAATAAATAAGCCTACATCACTGATGTAACGACTGAGCCCAATCAGACACAAACGAAACTGCGACGTCACTGGGCGTAATTTCATTACCAACTTTCATAAAGCATTTTAGTGCTTTCATATTCTAATGAAAAAAAATAATATTACATGGGTCATAGAACTACACGATGATTTTTAAATTCATGATATAAAATGAATGATATTTTAAATTGTTACATGTTATAATTCTAGATGTTTAAATGCTGCGTGCCTTTTGAATTGTTATGGTTTCAACGCGCGTGCGAGTCGCATTCAAAGTTGTCCGATTCAAAGACAGGAGCGCACGCGAGCAGATGGAAACCATGGAAACGAGGAAACCTCTTCAACTGACAAACAGCAAAGAACAGCGTCTCTCTGTTTTTCCACTGCTTTCAGGTAAGTTTAGTTAACAAAATCACACAAATAATACATACAAACGTTCCTAACACCTTTCTTACGTATAATTGATACGCTTCTGTTGAATATTTACTTTGTAGAAAAGGTTTTGAGTCTTCGAAAAAGTCCGTTAGCATCTCAACTGTTTTCAGAATAGGTAACGTTAAGTTAAGTTAACGTTAGCTCTTGTTTTACATAAGTTTGGGGTTTTAACCACATCTTTGTGTTGACAACAGTTTTTGATAGTTTTGTTTTGCTGGTAATTTGTCAATGGGTTATTGGAAATTAGCTAATTGCTAGTGTAATGGATTTTTTTCCCTGAACCTGACTACTCTACAATAATACTCACTCTAGTTGGCCAAGTCTTACTTTTACCAGCGCATCTACACATCGACGTCCGCTGAGTCAATTAAACCTACCCTCTACCCTAGCGCATCTCCAGTCGACGTCCGCCGGGTACTAATCCTATAACCCTAGCGCATCTCCAGTCGACGTCCGCCGGGTTCTAATCCTATACCCCTGGCGCATCTACAGTCGACGTCCGCCGGGTGCTAATAATTCTAACTTACTTGTTCTTGCTGCGCAGCTTAAATAACAGACAGACTCCAGCAAATGTCCTTTCAATGCTTTTAATTACGGCCAGGAGAGTTCTCGAGCAATACTCAGAGAACTTCCCAAGTAAACACAAGGCCGGTGGATCTCAGACAAATTCCATTGAGAATCCCCCCGAAAACACTGATACAACAGTTTTTATATCAGATGGAGGTATGCCATAATGACATTAATTTCATTGGTTCTTCATAGGTACACTGTTTTGTTACTGGGTAGAGGAGACTTTGATTTAATGTTTCTAACTTAGTCATCTGTCTAGTTGCATTTCCCATATTTGTTATTTATACTCAGTCAGGTGTTTGACACGCATACATTCATCTGAAGTGCAGAATGCCTTAGTACATTGTCTCAGATACTCAGCTGGTTATATGAGGTCAAATGTCAAAACATGGTTAGCTTAATATTCAGTTTAAAATTTTCCACCACAGTTCCCCTCTCTGGCCGTAAACAAACACGGCCATATTAAATTTTAATTCTTCTGATCAATTTTCCATACCTGCATGATCTCATTAAGTGTGACTTTAATACCACTTGTTATCTTTAACCATTTTCATCTTTTACTTTATAATTACCTGCAAGATACTCCTTCAATCAACATCCTAACCTGTAATAGAACCAATTTTCCAACATACACATACCATCTTCTCACCTATTCATTTCCTTCCCAACATTCTATCATCCAGCAATCTAATTCTATCTGTAGTAAAATCTAAACATAGTACACTGCCTTACCACTTTAGACCTTATGTCAGTTTCGTCATCTTTTGCTATCTCTCGAATCGCATTGATCCAACGGTATCAATCAGTCAATCAGGCCTTTAACAGGCTGATAGTTATGAACCATTTTTTTTTAATCGTATTTTGTTAGCTTTTAATTCAAGCAGGCTATTTATTTTCCTAGACAGATCTATTTAAGTATCTTTTTAAAAAAATCTTACCAAAAAACGTTCTATAATCATTTATTTTTATCCTTTAACACTAATATCAATAATTTTATTATTTTGTTTCAAACAATGTCAATATTTTTTCAATTAACTAGCTCTAGCCACAAGAACAGCCTTAGCTGCTGATATGCCAATTAATCTTTAACTATATCTTCCTACAATCCTATTTTCCAGAATTAACTGATAGGCATAACTTAAGTTATTCTGCCTCTAAGTTTTGGCAATGCGGAATAGCTCATAACGGATCCATTGATCCAGATCATTTAATCTGTAACTTCGTTGTGAATTTATAAAGCTTTTCAGAATTTCTCTATTAGCAAATACTCTATTTCCAAAATGTCTAAACTTATTAGAATAATTTTTAATTTAAATGTAATATGTTTGGGTCATATTGTCCTTGGTCTAGGTTTTAACTCTGTGGTCTACATAATTTGTTTTAATACGTTGAAGACCTCTCTCAACAAAACAAAATCCATATTTCATTTCTGGAAGCCGGGCTAAATAAGCAAGCACTGTTACTGTATTCCTAGAATAGACTAGACCCGCAGTCACCTCTCAGATATCAAATACAGACATTAGACAATACATGAACGGAACATTTCAGTAATCACACTTAATCACACAACTTCTTTAACTAATAAAATATTTTTCCCAAAATCAATTCCCTTTTAAAAGTTTTTCTTTCTCTGTTTTAACAATTGGAAACACCTAAAATTAATGTAGTCATTAATTCATCACTATAAACTGTTAACCAATTATCTATTCAGACCTTGTCCAGCAAAGTAACTTATCATCTATTCTCTTTCATTAGAGATTGACTAATACAATTTTATTTTTATTTTTTAGCATCTATGATTTCTGTCTTAGACTTGTTAAAACTTTTTTGAAAGTTTCTTCAATAATAGTCCCTAAATTATTTATTATTTTTACAGTAATGAATAGTTAGAGTCCCTATACTCTACGGAAGTTAAGAAATTTTCTTCTTCTCAATTTACGTGTACCTGAAATTAGGGATGCACAATATATTGACCACATCAATATCGGGCGATAAATGGTCTTTCTTTATTTATTTATTTTTTTTTATGTTATCGTTATCGATTCAATAGGAAATTTGGGCCGATTTATCAAAGCCGATAGATAATAGATTATTTACTTCAGTTTAGAGATGCGCGTGGTTCGCCATGATGGTTCTGAATAATAAAAACACGCCCGCAAAAGAAGGGGGTGAATTCTTGTTCGCCAGTGTTTAAGTGCGACAAGCGCGTTGTGGAAAAAACACATCTATGGAGTTAAGCTTTCATGACATGCACAGTTAAGTTCTCTTAAGCATTCGCATCATTCTTTGCCATTGTAATTTGTAATATGCTTATTTTGTGTATATATACGTCTGGTTGAGTTAATGAATGATGCTGTAGTGCTTCATTGTAGCCTTTCCGGTGATCATCTTTATCTTTAGCGTGCGCAGCTCAAACTGCAATGCACATTTATAACTATAATTGAGACTGTAATATACATGCCATTATAATGAGAACACTATTGTAGCCATTTGTTTATGCATACAGGTTATCAAAGTATATCAAACTTTTAATTTAGATTTATCAGCCAATATATCAGTTATCGGCTTTCAAATGCAAAGAATTATCGGTTATCAGTATCGGCCAAAATGTTATCGGCCATATCGGTGCATCCCTACCTGAAATAATTTCAAATTAATCAGTAATTAATCAAATCATGAGATCTATCTCAAAACTCAGTCATACAGTTTGATTGAACCAAAATAAAACATCAATAAACATCACACAAATAAACTTAAACCATTAGTTGGCCCACATCTTTCTCCAGGTGTGTTAATCATCTCGTTGCCCCTTTGACATTCCATCTTCACCAGAATGGTTCTTTGCGAACCGTAGTAAGGTCTTTCCCTCGACGGCAAGGGAGGTACGTTACTAGCACGTCCTTTTTATCCCCCACTTGAGGCTGTGTTGTCGTCGGCGTTTTGGTGTGGGGTTGCTCAGGGCTGATTGGTGTAGTTTGAGGTGAGATGCTTGGATGGAGGTGTCACGCTCTCCAAACTTACTGATTGTTGCGAGATTCCTCCTCAGATCACAACCGCACCCACTGGACCCTATTTGTGGAGTGAAACTTTTCCCTTCTGCTTTCACCTGTGAATGGAGACCTTAACTATTTTTGTTAGTGACAACATCTATTAACTCATCTGCTTGTCTGGCCGGTCTTCCTTTTCTGATGAGACCTGTCAAATTTCATGTTAAACAGTAACAAGACAATATTTATACATTTGGAACAGAATCAGTTCTGCTCGATGAGATCCATCATGACATCCTGTAAAAGGAAAAAATAAGTATGGGGAGGACAGGGTAAGATTGCTCTCTGCCTTCCCAAAGTTATACGCTGCGCATGTGTGGCACTGTTTATTTCTGCCACTACAACAACTCAAACACTCAGGATAGTTAGCCAAAATTTTTCATGGCCGTTAATTTATTGGCCATATTTTATTTTCACCCTGTGAGGTCATATTTTAACCTGTGGTCATATTTTAACCTGTGGGCCCACTTAATAAATTTAAACACAGGTGTTTTGATTCATATATACTTGTCTTGGTGTCTCTCAGAATACCTTATCTCACACATTCACATTCATACACTTTCACACACACCCCACTCTGGCCAGAGAATCATACCTTTTTGTCTGCCTTAGCAGTTTATGAACTGAATGGGGAATATATGGGCTATTATGGAGTGGAATACCACCAAATCCGAACGGTAACAACTTTTACGACAGAAGCTACTGAACGTAGACACACTGTGGCATTCCCCTTGCGACAGTGTCTAAACGTTAGGATATCAATTGTCAATCGTCCGATGCAGTCGCCATGAGGCCAAGTTTACACCTAAAAAAAACTAGCGGCATCGAATTTAATCGTTTCAACGATGCATTGCTATGCAAATGAGGACAATTCAGTATCTGTTCAGTAGTAGACCATAACCAATTATAATGTACTGACACTTTTCTGACGTCATTTGTTGCATATGTGCTTTGTGCCAGATAGGCAAACACACACATCCCTTTTTGAAACCTGAAAAATTGAAAATTAAAGAAGCAGTGCATCATAATACATCGTGATATCGAATTGAACTAAAATCGATTACATGATAACCGTAATCAAACCGAACCCTGAGAACAATGTAGGTTGACACCCCTATTGAAAACCTAACTTTTCAAAATCAAATAGATTAAACACTTAAAAATAATAACCATCTAGCGTTGCAATTAAGAGAACCAGTTCTAATTTCTCAAATGCAATTTGTCATTGATTCAGGGCTGCACGATTAATCGAATTTTAATCACGATCACGATTTTGGCTTCCCACGTACGATCAAATTCACGTGATCGAGCGATATTTAAAATGCGTCATCCATTCCGCTCCGTATCCACAAGTTTCCGAGGGGCGCTCCTGTAAAAAATAAAGTGGGTGAAACTTCCGGTACGGCGGCGGAAGTAGCATTCCAATGGTATTTTGTGTGTTAGTTAGCGAAGAGGCTAGCTGTTTTTCGGATAATTATTTTACTATTTAAAGACGCAGATCTTTATGAGAGATGTCGTTACGGAGCTCAGGGACAACATGTGCTGTTCGCTACTGATGTTACACCTAAACTCAGGATCAAAGAGTGAGTTGACAGAATACCAAATGTGCCAGTTAATGTATTCAAGTAGCACATTCATTTATAGTTTTGAATAAACTCCAAAGCACAATGACCAAGTGTGTATTTTTTTATTTTAATTGTTTGTCAGCTCACATAACTGTCTGTCACCATGCCTTGATGAGTATTGATTATTAATAATGTTATTATAATACTCCCAATCAACTACTGCGGAGGGTAAAGGTACTGTTATTTCACCCTTTTTAATTTCGTTGAGGTTGTGTTCCCACATCGTTAGCTAGTTTGGATCGCTATAACTTGAATGACTGTCAACTGTTGAATGAACGAGTGTTAAGAATGTCAAGTCGCGCTTTGTTTACGGAAGATGCGCCCACTTTTGATGCAAGGCCTCATGGGGCGTAGGAAACTTGTGGATATTAAAGGTTTTTTTTTCTTTTTTCCACGTCCTCCAGTGCGCAAGAGAGAAGTGTGTCTGCGCGCGAGTTACAGTGAACAAGGGAGGCCGAGTGTGTGAGCATTAGTAAATTGCATTAGTAAATCGGTCTATACATACTAGTAATATATAATTACTATATGAGAGGCATGTAAGTTCGATTAATGGACTCCAATAGGCTAATACAAATATCTTGTTTTGAACTATTGTTTATTAAATAGAAATAATTCGACCACATAAACTTTCATATGGAGGATTAAATACATTAAATGTATGCAGTAAGACTTCACAACTAATCACTAACACTGTACCACAACATTTTCCATTTTTTTTAAAGTGTCAAATAACAATGACTCATCCATTAAACGAACTTTCAAGCATAGTTCTGCCTTGACATGTTCTCATTTGGTTACATTCTGTTATGGAATATTTGTTTTTTACTGATTGTATATTTTTCTCGTTTTATTCACATCAATTATGCAGGTACAATGCAAGTTTATATTTTGCTTCCTAAAATATATTTACACAATGTAAAATATAAAATAGTGCCCTGTTGAAGTTCTGCTACATTTTATTTATTGTTTTCTTTATTTGTATTTATTCTTTAAAGAGATGCACTGAATTTTGGTGAATGAGAGCACCTGTTTTATTTTAATGCACATAGTTGTACATTAGCATGGAATGTAGCACAATATGGATGTGAAAGCAGTTATAATTAGCCTATGTGACAATAACATTTCTTTTGGTTAAAAATAAACAAATAATCGTGATAAATAATCGTGATCTCAATATTGATCAAAATAATCGTGATTATCATTTTGGCCCAAATCGTGCAGCCCTACATTGATTGCAATTTTTCAATTTTCAAACTTTTTGTTGTTGCTCATAAGCTATTTAAAAGAAGATTTGGAGATCTTCTCACAATCTCGGATCCATGGACAAATATAAAACATTTATATCTCGTACCCTTTTGGTGATGACAGCATGTGGTTTCAAAAGGTTAAAATTAGATTCATTGTTTTTATTGAATCCAGAAAATTACCTTTAAATGAAATGGAGTGACCAATTATTTTTGCTTTTCTAACCATTATGTTTCTTTGGGACACTTTGTGCCCTATATTTACTTTTCCAGAGAATTCTGCATAATCTAAAATCTATTCTCAACAAAATACATGCTTTTACCTCTATTAAATCCAGCCCCAGTGTTTTACCTGATTGGTGAGTCAAACTCTCACTATTACTATTCTGCTTTTGAACTTCCTGTATTAGGGCAGCTGGACTGGTCCCTATTGGAAGCAGATTCAAAGTGTTAGTTTAAGAAATACGAAGAATTGCTGAAACCAGTAAGACAATAATCAAGTTAATATGATAATTAACTAAATTTGAAACCGTTCTCTGTAGTGATCAAAAATACAGCACCTGGCAGTGAGTGGATGGAAATCTTTTATTTTCTGTGTGGATTCTCGTTCAGTTGACTTGATGTTGATACGTTTGATCATCAGGCTGCAATGAGACTCTCGGTCTGGCTTTTTGATCCACCCTGGCACACAATTCCATAATGCATGACAAAAATTGTCTTTAGAAAAAGTCACTGTCACCTCAAGTGAACTGTCCACTTCCTCTTTCTGGAGCTGGGGAGCTGAGGGCACCACTTCCTCTTTCTCTATCTCCAGTCATCCAACCTTTCGAGGTGTCTGAAACTCTGAACACTCAGAGAACTGCAAAACTCAAATTAAACTCATAGTTTAATAACTAAAAAATCTCATCTGGTTATCAACAGCATTTCCTCATTTTATTAAAAAGCATTCTTCCTTGCGGGGAAAAAGCAAGCATTTCTTCTTTGCAAAGACGCAGGAAAAAAAAAAAAAACAAACTCTAATAATAAAACAGTTTAACATCCCTTCTTCGTCTTTTTTTTTTTTTTTTTTAAGAATCCAAAATAAAATGACTGTAAGATAAATGTTATGTGCTTGTTCAAATCACAATTTATATTTTAACTGGTCACCCCACCTCATTCTCATACTATGCATAATGCAAATCTCTGAAATGGATACATTTACTTTCCACACACTGTCTTCCAGGGATAACAGGATACAAATTCTAGACACCTTCAGATAGAAAGTATAATATTTAAACGCATGCAGTTAATATATATTTATATAGTACTATTTATTCATCACTTTAAGAACACCTAGGTTTTACATCTCATATACATAAATAAATCAAAGTTTAAAATATAAAAGTTTCTTTATGATTCAAAATGTCCCAATTCTTTCAGAATGCATATTTATATTATTATGTGTTATACTTTTAACAATTTTTGCCTTTTTTAATTTATCTATTGATCTTGTTTCAACATTTCTAATTTCTAATTTTCTCTCTTATTATCCAATCATAATTAAATTATTTCGAACAAAAAAGCAAGTTGCAGTATCATTTATCTCTTTATCTTTCTTTATATACAATCAGAATTAAAGTCTCTTTCAAACAAAAAGCAAGTTTAATTTGGCTACTCCAGCATCTCGGGGTATTTTCCCTCCCAAATCTGATTTCTAGCATGACAAATTGCTATTTGCGGGAAGCATTGACATTGACAGCTTTCTGGAAGCACTCTCAAACACAACAAATAAAATACTCAACAAATATCAATTTGAATTGAATTTAACCAAAATCATTGCTCTTAATAGCTAAGGTAAAAACACAATTTATCCTAATTCTTTTCAAAATTTCACTTAACAGAAAAGCCAAATTTCAGTTAAATCTTTTAATTAATTTCATTAATTTAGAAGCATTTTTAAAAGGAAAAGTGCTGAGGTCCGTCATCCTACCTTAATTTAGTTCTTTTAGCCCGACTGGAATATGTCCCTCTGTCGAACAGGGTTCTGCAGTCCGGCAGAGTGAAGACAACCTCATGCATGGACATGACGGTTACATGGTTCCTCGTCCCTGTCCATCCGACAGAGGGAGATTCCGAGGACTCCTGGCTGGCTCGCCAAAATTGTAATGGATTTTTTTCCCTGAACCTGACTACTCTACAATAATACTCACTCTAGTTGGCCAAGTCTTACTTTTACCAGCGCATCTACACATCGACGTCCGCTGAGTCAATTAAACCTACCCTCTACCCTAGCGCATCTCCAGTCGACGTCCGCCGGGTACTAATCCTATAACCCTAGCGCATCTCCAGTCGACGTCCGCCGGGTTCTAATCCTATACCCCTGGCGCATCTACAGTCGACGTCCGCCGGGTGCTAATAATTCTAACTTACTTGTTCTTGCTGCGCAGCTTAAATAACAGACAGACTCCAGCAAATGTCCTTTCAATGCTTTTAATTACGGCCAGGAGAGTTCTCGAGCAATACTCAGAGAACTTCCCAAGTAAACACAAGGCCGGTGGATCTCAGACAAATTCCATTGAGAATCCCCCCGAAAACACTGATACAACAGTTTTTATATCAGATGGAGGTATGCCATAATGACATTAATTTCATTGGTTCTTCATAGGTACACTGTTTTGTTACTGGGTAGAGGAGACTTTGATTTAATGTTTCTAACTTAGTCATCTGTCTAGTTGCATTTCCCATATTTGTTATTTATACTCAGTCAGGTGTTTGACACGCATACATTCATCTGAAGTGCAGAATGCCTTAGTACATTGTCTCAGATACTCAGCTGGTTATATGAGGTCAAATGTCAAAACATGGTTAGCTTAATATTCAGTTTAAAATTTTCCACCACACTAGCTAGCCTGAAAGAATTCACACTGTAACGTACTGTTGATCAGTGACGTCACTTACAAAGATTGATAATAAAAGTGATTTCAGAAGGGACAGAAAAAAAACCTCCACAACAAAGGGGTAATTATTGTTTCATGATAATAATTTCATATGCATTTATTGCACAATATATTACGTTAAGATTTTATATTCTTTTTCTCTTTTCTGCATTGGATCTCTAGCTTGATTCATTGTAATAAACCCTTTGTTCTATTGCAAATGCTATGTAACATTGTTGGCTCTGTGACACATTGCATGTTATATTCTAGTCTAGAAAATCATCATGATATCCTGCTACAGCCCTGTCCCAAGACAACCTCCACGGCTATGAACTCGACTAGTAAGCAAAACTTCAAACATACTGTTCAAAAGTTTGGGGTCTGTAGGATTTATGCTTTTTAATGAAGTCTCACACTCATTAACCCCAGTTTTTTTTCAGTGATATTGTCATTGAGAAGCCTGTAGGCTAAATAATAGCTGGCAAAATAATATAATGTTATAATGGTCATAAGTTATTATAATTAATTGAACTATTATGAAAACAGGATATCATGGTCATTGGTATATTCTCTAGGTGTGTTTTTAATTATGTTGGCCAATGAGACACCATACTGTCCAGCGCTAAGGTATTTATTTATTTTCCTGTATTTTTTTAATGATAAACACTAAAGTTCTTTTAACTTTTAAATGCTGAATTCAGGGGGTCGACAACTTTAGGCACGCAAGTTATTTTTCACAGATATCTGGCCAGTTTACTCATGGCTCATATTCTTAGCCTTTAAATGTTTATATTTAAATCCACAATTCAATATCAGGGGGTAAAGATATCATTAGAGTTTCTAAAGTTACTATGCTCTTGTTACCAGATGAGATATCATTTGACCCTGTGATTCTTCAGGACCAGATCTTGATGCCATCCACACCCAGTACATGACAAAGGTGAGTTTCACAATAGCTGCCACTACCACAAACCAAGAGACCGAACACAACAGGCCTTCATCCATAAGAACTCACCCATACGTTGAGATAGTAACCAAAACCCGGTATTAAACATTAAACGGGCCCTGGGGCCAAATTAAAGGACAACTCCGGTCAATTTTAACATTGAGCTAATTTTTTTGTACATTTGGAGTGCTGTCAGTACAGACAAAAATCGGTGTTGCCTACACTGTGTTATCATCTTTTTAAAATTCGCACCCTGCTGACTTCAATGGGGCATGGTCTAAACCTGCTTTTAGCCTCTTAACATCCTTTATTTGTCATTACGAGTGTACAGCCATGTGAGTGGTGTTATTAAGAGTGACCACGGTCAATCTGACTGCAGTAGATATGAAAGATATTAATAAAAATGATGTTAATTCAGCCAGCGCACATACCTCTATTTGCTTCCTGTTTTCTGTCGAAGCCCACAGTGGTCGATTGTCGATCTCACACGTGAGTTCATTTATATCGTCTCAAACCTACCACTGTGTGGTGTTCTGAGAATATCAGCTCAAATGGATAGTTCATCCGAATCAGATGTTGAACACACAGAGGTTTGAGATGATATTCACTTATGATTGCGCGCGTGAACTCAACAATCGATTACTGTGGGCTTCGCCCGAAAACAGGAAGCAAATAGAGGTATGTGCGCTGGCTGAATTAACATCATTTTTATTAATATCTTTCATATATATTAACCGTGGTCACTCTTAATAACACCACTCACATAGCTGTACACTTGTAAGACAAATCATTACGAGTACAAAAAAAATAATTACAAGCTTTTTTTAAGGAAGACCGCAGTATCGATAAGCCCAGGTGTTATCAGTTCTGTCTTGCAAATTCTGTGAGGATTAGGAGGGGTATTTTAAACAGTCTTCATACAACATGTTTTTCTGGCTGGTGGTTGTTTGTAATTTTAAATTTAAATTTTAATAAGTAGGGAGAAAATAAAAACCTTTATTAAACAATTGTAAATTATTTATAACTGAATCTACAAAACATACAATAATTAACATCACTTATAAACATTTATGAAACGCATAATCATGTTTAATAAAAAATGAGTTAATCATTCATTTACTAATGATTTTGTAAATGACTTGTAACAGAATTGACAAAACATACATAAAATGTTAGTATATCACTTGCTAATCATTTATGAATGTTTTGTAAAAGCTTAGTTCATCATTAACCAACCAAAATGACTTACAACTAAATGTTATTATAAACGCAGCTCTCTCATTGACCTATTCAGTCATTCTCTTAGTTGAGCATTTATAAATAGCACCTGGAACAATCAGAAGACGTTTCCTCATTCAAAGTGCAGGTTGAAAACTTTCTTAGGTTGAAATGGTTCAACAGTACAACCCTTATTTTGTTTTTAACATTTGTATTTCAATTGTTCCTTTCTCACTTAGATGCTGTGACAAAAAGCAGTCAAGCCACTGCATGTGATGTGGAAGCCTCTATGAAGACATGGCTCCATAATCCCTGGGACAGAGATGGGGCAAGGAAGGGCCAGAACTGCAGAAATACCTACTGTTGCCCCTGAGGGGATTGATTTTTAATTTTCAATCCCCTGTTTTCTGTGGTTATTGCTGTTTTAAACTGTATTATCATTAATTATAATTATTATTAAATATAAATAAATTATTTGGGGAAAAAACATGACCCTCGATTTATTGCTGCTAACAAGTCCAATTGTACTGCATATAGTAATATGGGTGTACCTACTCTGTGTGCTCAAATTTTGCAACTGCACCCACAGTGTGCCCACATCCAGCCTGCTATAATTTGTGTGGGCCAGCCCAAAGTCAGCCCACACTTTGGGCTGGCCCACGGTAAGTAGAGTGGGCCCCGATTGGAGCCAGTTGTGGGCCCACAGCAAACCCTTATAGGGGCCCATTTGGGGCCATTGCAGGCAGCCCACTGTGGGCCCACAACTGGCCCCAATGGGGGCCCACTCTACTTACCGTGGGCCTGCCCATAGTCAGCCCACACTTTTGGGCTGTCCCACTGGGGCCCCACCTGGGTCCCGAAGTGTGGGGCCCACACGTGCCCCGCATTTCACGCCGGTATCTGGGCCCACAGTGGGCTGCCCATAATGGCCCCACATGGGCCCCTATAAGGGTTTACCGTGGGCCCACAACTGGCCCCAATGGGGTCCACTCTACTTACTGTGGGCCTGCCCACAGTCAGCCCACACTTGTGGGCTGTCCCACTGGGGCCCCACCTGGGTCCCAAAGTGTGGGGCCCACACGTGCCCCGCATTTCACGCCGGTATCTGGGCCCACAGTGGGCTGCCCGCAATGGCCCCACATGGGCCCCTATAAGGGTTTACCGTGGGCCCACAACTGGCCCCAATGGGGTCCACTCTACTTACTGTGGGCCTGCCCACAGTCAGCCCACACTTGTGGGCTGTCCCACTGGGGCCCCACCTGGGTCCCAAAGTGTGGGGCCCACACGTGCCCCGCATTTCACGCCGGTATCTGGGCCCACAGTGGGCTGCCCGCAATGGCCCCACATGGGCCCCTATAAGGGTTTACCGTGGGCCCACAACTGGCCCCAATGGGGTCCACTCTACTTACTGTGGGCCTGCCCACAGTCAGCCCACACTTGTGGGCTGTCCCACTGGGGCCCCACCTGGGTCCCGAAGTGTGGGGCCCACACGTGCCCCGCATTTCACGCCGGTATCTGGGCCCGCAGTGGGCTGCCCGCAAGGGCCCCATTCGGGCCCCAAAGAAGCTTGTTTGCTGGGTTATATGATATGACAAGCGCTGAGCGCGTCCATCTCTGGCTCAGCGCCAGCGAGCGCACAGTTTGAATCTGGCAGTGATGTCATGTCACTGTACATATTTTGTCCAGACTTCGACACCCTTGCAAGGAGAGTAGACGAGGCTCATTGTTCACATTGGTAAGACAAAGAATAGGGCCCGTTCACTGATTGCGCACTCAATTTTGTAATTTCAAATGTACGTTCATAATGGAAGCAACGTTGTCGCGCGGTCTGGCGTCTGATTGACTTGTCAAACGCGTGCGTTTCGACAGTCAAGGGACGCGCGATTTGCCATAAAATATAATATCTTGACGACATTTATAAAATATAACATCTTGACCATATTTAATGTTAACATATATTGCATAAATATTTTTATGTATAAGTATGTGTGAATATGACAAATATTATGCCCAGAGCTTTCAATCATTTTTTCATGTTCTTCGGATGTTCATGCCTATTCCAGGCGTTGTAAAGATTTGTATCTTGCCTTTTGTAGAACTACAGCTAATCAATCTACACTGAAATACAGAGGGAATTCCCTCTGGAATCATTTGGACCCTGTTTTAAAGACTACAATCACTATAAACACTTTTAAAAGAGAGCTGAAAAAAATGTTAACATATAATTAAGTTTATTTTGTTAATTTATTGTATTGATGTATTGATTATATTGTCTTGCTTGATCATGTAATTTTATGTCCATTTTAATGAGATTTTGGGGAAGTGGTTTTATAAGACCTCATGTCTTCTCACTTTCTGCCGCACAGTTGTTGTTTTTTTTTTTTTCGTTAATGGACTTGTAAAGTTGTATTTTAAATGTTATATGTGCAAATAAATAAAATCTAAAAGCTCGCATTCTTAACGTGTGCTTTGTGGTCACGGAAAATGCGCATGAGAAACTCCCGGGTTTGCAGCAAAACGTGTGTCCTCGACGTGTGATCTACTATTTAAACGAGATTGTTTCTGTCTGCAGGTGTTTTAGGTTAACAGCCTGTCTTATTATTCGAAATAATTGAATTTATTGATCGAATTTAGGAATTTAAAATGAAAGATGAAGCATACATTTAATTATATTGGGGGATGGATGCCCTTTAACGGTGCAGAAATTACAATATGGTGATTTAAATATCAAAGCTGATTGATCACTCATGAGAATATTGTTTCAGAGTAAAAAAAAAAATAAATAAAAAAAATGCTTTCAAATCAGTACTGATGTCATACACCAATCGTCTGTACTCTGTACTGAGCTGCTTCATGTCAATCACTGTATGATGTATGCTTTCGAATCAGTACTGTGATGTCATAATCGTCTGTACTCTGTACTGAGCTGCTTCTTGTCAATCACTGCATGCTGTATGCTTTCGAATCAGTACTGTGACATCATACACCAATCGTCTGTACTCTGTAGAGAGCTGTTTCAAGTCAATCACTGTGTGCTGTATGCTTTCGAATCAGTACTGTGACGTCATACACCAATCGTCTGTACTCTGTAACAGGCGCGGATTTATGGGCGGCCAGAGTGACAGGTGTCCCACCCAAACAGATTAATAAAAACAATTTAAATGTTTAATTTTCATAATAATAATGAATTAAGTTTGGCCATACGGCCCGCCCAACACTTTATATGATATGACAAGCGCTGAGCGCGTCCATCTCTGGCTCAGCGCCAGCGAGCGCACAGTTTGAATCTGGCAGTGATGTCATGTCACTGTACATATTTTGTCCAGACTTCGACACCCTTGCAAGGAGAGTAGACGAGGCTCATTGTTCACATGAACACCATGACTTGGTAAGACAAAGAATAGGGCCCGTTCACAGATCGCTTCTTTTGCGCACTCAAGTTTGTCATTTCAAATGTACGTTCTCATAATGGAAGCAACGTTGTCGCGCGGTCAGGCGTCTGATTGACTCGTCAAACGCGTGCGTTTCGACAGCCAAGGGACGCGCGATTTGCCATAAAATATAACATCTTGACCATATTTAATGTTAACATATATTGCATAAATATTTGTATGTGTGAATATGACAAATATTATGCCCAGAGCTTTCAATCATTTTTTCATGTATTCTTCGGATGTTCATGCCTATTCCAGGCGTTGTAAAGATTTGTATCTTGCCTTTTGTAGAACTACAGCTAATCAATCTACACTGAAATACAGAGGGAATTCCCTCTGGAATCATTTGGACCCTGTTTTAAAGACTAAAATCACTATAAACACTTTTAAAAGAGAGCTGAAAAAATGTTAACATATAATTAAGTTTATTTTGTTAATTTGTTGTATTAACATGATTGATGTATTGATTATATTGTCTTGCTTGATCATGTAATTTTATGTCCATTTTAATGAGATTTTGGGGAAGTGGTTTTATAAGACCTCATGGTCTTCTCACTTTCTCCCGCACAGTTTTTTTTTTTCCGTTAATGGACTTGTAAAGTTGTATTTTAAATGTTATATGTGCAAATAAATAAAATCTAAAAGCTCGCGTTCTTAACGTGCGCTTTGTGGTCACGGAAAATGCGCATGAGAAACTCCCGGTTTTGCAGCAAAACGTGTGTCCTCGACGTGTGATCTGATATTTAAACGAGATTGTTTCTGTCTGCAGGTGTTTTATGCTATATTAACAGCCAGTGTCTTATTATTCGAATTAATTGAATTTATTGATCGAGTTTAGGAATTTAAAATGAAAGATGAAGCATACATTTAATAATATTGGGGGATGGATGCCCTTTAACGGTGCAGAAATTACAATATGGTGATTTAAATATCAAAGCTGATTGATCACTCATGAGAATATTGTTTCAGAATAAAAAAAATAAAATATAAAAAATGCTTTCAAATCAGTACTGATTTTTTTTCTTTTTTTTTTCTTCTTTCAAATCAGTATACTGATGTCAGGCGTTAAAAAAATAAAAAAATAAAAAATAAAAAATAAACTAAAAAAAAATGTGTTTATTGTTTCCGGTTTCCGACCGACCCTGTCAATTTATGTGCGACCCCAAATTATTTTATGAGCTTGGGGAAGAAATAATAAAAATTAAATAAATACACAAATAAAAAACTCTGAGGCGAACTATTAATTTACGTTTTTGTACATGTAACCCGGGTAATCCAGGCTACTAAAAAAATAATATGGAAGCAGAAAATAAGTAAGAAAGAAACAAAGAAATCACATATCAAATGAGGTGATGGGCTCTTTAAGAGCTAGCAGCAGAGGAAGTGCGGGAGTGCGCTAAGCCCCGCCCATCTGTACTAGCGGGCGAGTGAGATGAGGCAGCTACACGGAGCGATCTTCAAGACCCCTTCATGAGCTGATGCCAGAGTAAGAGGCGGATGAGACGGAGGCTAGTGAAACAGATCGATGCAGATGGATGGAACATCAATGTGCCACAAATGAACTTCCTTGTAGGAAATATATATAAATTCATCGCCTTGGTGAGTTAAAACCCAAGCATTAACTTGACATTTATATAAAAATGTGCTGCGGATCTGATAGAGATTCAAAACAGTGTCATATAGACTGTGCGAGCCGAAGTGGATAGCACATGGGCTAAAGCTGACGCACGTGTGAGAATGCTAATGAGCTAATGAAGTACGCTATTAAGTGTTAAAGTGTTATGTTTAATGTGTTGATTGAAGTGCATACATGTGTTTTGACGATGATATTGTTTAACTGTGGATTAATTATTGTTCTGCCTTGTGTTTTACAAGGCTGGGTTTTTTTGTGAGATTCAAGTTCTCCTGTGATGGTTCCCTGATTCGTGCTGGACGCACGAGGTGCAGATTGTAAATGGCGAGCCACCGGAACCATATTTTCTGTTGAACTGTGTTTTTTGAGCCATCAAACTGGTAGGAGAATTCTTTCTTTTACTATTGGACAAACGGGACTTGGACTCATTGAGATCATCTTGCTTCCATTTTTTCCTTTTGATTTTCCAACAAAAGACATTGATTGTAATTCTGATTCATTCTAAAAGAATCAACAGTTCTCTGAACCCATCGACCGAGTTACGAACTCTGGTTAACCGAATCTGATTGTCAAATCTTGAGTCTCTGATTCACATTGGACAGACTATTAAGTTTAAAGAGAAAGTAATTTGTTTGTAACTGAAAGTGAAATTTCTGAATTTCATTCTGTGAACTGAATCAAACTGATTGTTCATTTGATTTGATTTTGAAGTATTTGAACTACTGATTGCAATACTTTGTGTGGAAGCATTATCCATTGTTATTTACTTTTATTGTATTACAAGGAATTTGACACAGAGGTTTATTTTATTTCTTTTATTGTTTTTCATCAATATGTGAGAGTCTGGTTCAATAGAGTACGGTCCAAAACTGAGTCCACGTATCTGGAAAAAAACAAGAGTGTGAATATTGTCATTTACCATATTTGATTTGTTATCTTTGTAATCCACACATTTTATGTAAAAGTATATTTCCTCTTAATACAAAACCCAAACTGAATCATAAAGAAGTCTTTGTATTGATTGTTCACTCACCTGTTGTGCTGTCTTCCTCTCTCCAGTAGTCGCACTTTTCTTCTGATCATTTGGCCTATTGAATGTTACGCTAGTAAGACGCGCTAACCACGTGTCACACGCTACAGTTTGGTGAGCCAGCCAGGAGAGAGGACGCAGTTTCTGCTGAGGTGAATAATCAATTTAAATAGCGCATACAGTGAATCAGACAAAATGGATGTTGTAGAACGAGAAAATGTCAATGTGCAAAATGCAGTAATTGTCAGTGGCATAACACTAACTGAACTAGATGAGGCTCTTGAGGCTTATTTGCAGAAGTTTGGCTCTATTCGACAAAACGTACTAATTGATGATGCATGCTCTGAGTTTCATCATAATGCAGTAATAGAGTTCTCATCCAATTCCGCCATGTCCAACCTCAAGCCTCAGCTACCCGCAACCATCGTAAGTCCCACTGATGCGGACACAGTGTTTCATGTGCGCGCCTTGAGTAGCGTATACACCCCTACCGCTACTAGCGCCACCGCAGGATATTTGGCGAAGTTACAGGCAATAGCAAATGCCAGTGGAGAATCCCTTCAGGACGTGCTCCAACGAGAATTGAATAAGATAAGTGAGATTAGAACTCCAGTTGACGCGTCGTCCAGAACAGAGCCTGAAATAGAGCACCATCCTGGTAAATCGAGTTTTCCGACACATGCCACCAGCACTCCTCAGCATCCAGTGTGTGAATCGCTACCTCTACGGAGAACGGAATTCGCTGCGGAGACATTGACTTGCCCTTTGAAGAATGATGAACTCAAAAACCCAGTCAAGGAAGCCATGAGCGCTACATCACCGCATTGCTCAAGAGATCTCGACGACAGCACTACTGAGACGGTATCACTGAAACTCCCTATGACTGCTGTACACCCTCCAGGTATCCAGAAAGTGGTGATGGAACACATTGTAAGAACGAGTGACTCCTTGTCCCCACACAATACTCCGTTTCGCCTAAGAGCTTTCTCTGGGAGGAGCCCCCGCCCAAGCAATGAGCCTGATTTTGACACCTGGCGAGCAAGTGTTGACTACCTGTTGAACGATCCATCCCTTCCAGAGTCACACAAGACACTGAGAATTCTAGATAGCCTGTTACCACCAGCTTCCGACATCATTAAACATGTGAATCCAACAGCTCCATCGTCAGAGTGCCTTAAGCTGCTAGAGTCCGTCTATGGTTCGGTGGAGGATGGAGACGAATTATTGGCTAAGTTCATCAGCACCCTGCAAAATCCAGGTGAGAAATCATCTGCCTACCTCCACAGATTGCATGTGATCCTGAGTGCTACCATCAGACGTGAAGGTGTTGCGGAAGGTGAACGAGACCGATGTTTGTTGAAGCAGTTCTGCCGTGGCTGTTGGGACAACACCCTTATAGCTGACCTGGAGCTTGAAAAGAGGAAGGTAGACCCACCTCCTTTTGCTGAATTAGCGACACTCATTCGCACAGCTGAGGACAAACAGGCCTCTAAGGAGGAGAGAATGAGGAAGCACTTGGGTGTGAGCAAGTATCCATCAGCTCCCCTCAAACTGAGAACGGCTTCGCACCAACAGTCTGTTTACCCATTCAGCACATTTTTAGAGGATGTTGCAGAGACCTCAGATCCTAAAAATGCAGAGCAGAAGGCACCTAAGCAGAAAGGCAAAGTCCAGTGTCCTGACGTGTCGGAAGTGAGTATCTTAAGGAAAGAAATTGCCGGCCTTCAAAGGCAAATCGCCGCCATGAAAGCAGACACTAAGAAGAAAGAAGGGGCATGTACTGAGACAAATGAGTTTGAAGAGTTGAAAAGCCAGATAAAGGAGCTTAAAGTTCAGGTTGCTGCCTCTAGTACACAGACGAACCAACCTGTAAGATTCCCTCACCTCGGAAGTAGTCTCAGCAGATCGAAGTCCAGTGAAGTCAGCAGAAAGGAGAATGAAGGACCGAAGTACACTGAGATGAGATCCAATCGTCCTCGACCATGGTACTGTTTTCGCTGTGGAGATGATGGTCACCGAGCTGCTGATTGTGAGAACGCACCCAACCCACCTAGAGTTGAGGAGAAGAGGCGGAAGCTGAAGGAGAGACAAGCTGAGTGGGACTTTCAAAATGGAACCGTGACGGCGCCTTTAAACTAAAATCAGTCTCTGTCGCAGGGCGGATGGGGACTAGAAGTCAGAAACAAAGCCCTAAGCAGCAACCAGTGACTAATGTCGACACCGGAAATTCTTTGAAGCTACCAGATGGATTAATAGGAATGAGGTGCACAGCGCAAGTCCGAGTCGAAGGGAAGGAAGTAAACTGCCTGTTAGATACAGGGTCTCAGGTCACGACAATCCCTCTGTCCTTCTACAACAGTTACTTGTCGCACCACCCCCTGCAGCCATTGAATCGCCTGTTGGAAGTCGAAGGGGCAAACGGCCAGGCTGTTCCTTACCTGGGATACGTTGAATTAGCTCTGAAGTTTCCTCAAGAGTTCTTAGGAGCAGAAGCTGAAGTTCCAACATTGGCCTTAGTAGTTCCAGACCTGACACATGTGCCCCAGATCCTCATTGGCACTAACACTCTGGATGTCTTATATGCTGATTACCTGCAAGAAACTACACACAAAGCCAAGTCATGCTACCATGGATATCGAGCTGTTATAAGAATCTGTTACAACCCCTTGGCTCAAGGAGCAGCAACATGAATGGAGAGGCCATACAACGTAATCAAATTTGCACAAATTTGATATTTAATCAAAACAAGAACATTAAAGTATACCATAAAACATAAAGTTAACAAACAACATCATCAAGCCTTGGACTGGAGAGGGTGAGCAAGTCAGGACAACCAAGCAGCAAGACCAAACTCCAAGCCGCCCCAGCAGCTATCCTCCAGCTTCTTATGAGCAGCATGGTAAATCACCATCAATTCTCCACACCTGTTTCACAGCAATTAACCTGAGGACACAAAAAGTGTTACCCAGAGACACCTACTGGAAAAATAAAGTAGTACACCCCATGATCCATCACACCTCCCTCCTAAAAACAGAGGCCCTTTTACAAAAAGGTACTCTGTAAACAATACATAAAAACACATACAAAGAACAGATTTCACCAGAAACATTTTTTCCAGATTTAGAAATTCTACAAAATTATGGGTTAGACTCACCCTCTCCTTCACCACCTACCCCCTTATTTCTTCACCTCCTAATGCTCTCAGGCGCCTTGAGAACATGGAGATGAGGTGAAAGAAAGGAAAAACCCACAAAAATGTAATACAGCACTAGTTCGGTGGAGCTCGTGACAAGGTATCCGCCATAATATTATCTACCCCTCTAATATGGCGAATATCCAGGCTGTAAGACTGCAAGAATAAAGCCCAGCGAATAAGTCGTTGATTTGGACTATGCAAGGACTGCAAGAAAGATAGTGGATTGTGGTCTGTAAATACTACCAAAGAGACCGAACCACCCCCCACATAAACATCGAAATGTTGTAAAGCCCAGATCAATGCCAGTAACTCCTTTTCAATGGTTGAATAATTTCTCTGACAAAAATTAAACTTCTTAGAAAAGAAGCCAATTGGTCGATCAATGCCGTTGTCATCCTTCTGCAATAATGCAGCTCCAGCACCCAGCCCACTCGCATCCACCTTTAAATGGAAAGGACGGTTCCAACGAGGTGCCGTTAACACGGGAGCAGAACTCAGCAAAAGTTTGGCATTATCAAAAGCATTTTGACAATCTGAGGACCATTCATATTTCCGTTTGCCTTTTAACAAATCTGTTAAAGGGGCAACCACTGTTGAGAAATTTTCACAGAATTTTCGATAATACCCAATCATTCCTAGAAATCTCATTAGCTCTTTCTTCGTAGAAGGAACTGGGAAATTATCAATGGCCTGGACTTTTGCCCTAACAGGACACACTTTACCTTGTCCTACCACATTTCCCAAATAAACCACAGTGGCACGTGCAAATTCGCATTTCGCTAAATTTATCGTCAACTTTGCTGCCTCAAGACGAATAAATAAAGCGCGCAATTGGCAAAGATGTTCCTCCCATGTCTGGCTATACACCACCACATCATCTAGATAGACAGCACATCCCTCAAGCCCAGAGATTACCAAATTCATCAGGCGCTGGAATGTAGCGGGAGCGTTTCGAAGACCAAAACTCATACGTTTATAAGAATATAATCCCGAAGACGTAGTGAAAGCACAAACTTCCTGAGCACGAGAAGTTAGAGGTACCTGATAATATCCCTGAAGTAAATCAATCTTCGTAACAAACTCAGCTGACCCCACCGAATCAATGCAGTCTTCTATTCGTGGAAGTGGAAAAGAGTCAGATTTAGTAACAGAGTTCAACTTTCTATAATCGGTACAAAACCGAAAGGTTCCATCTGGTTTCGTAACTAGAAGACAAGGAGAAGCCCAACTGGAACTAGATCGTTCCGCAAGTCCATTCTCCAAAAGATACTTAACCTCTGATTCCAAAAGTTTTTGTTTTTCAGGAGACACACGATAGAATCGCTGTCGAATAGGCTGGGAGTCACCGACATCAATATCATGCTGAATCATGTCAGTGCACGAAGGTGTATCAGAAAAAAGCACTTGAAACTCTGTTATCAGATGTATTAATTCCTTCCCCTCATCTTGAGATAAATGCCCAAGCATAATCTCCAATCTCTTCAACTGTTCAGAAAGCTGTTCAAGCACAGTGTACGGTCCCGAAAATCTTGCAGCAAAAGTGGAACCAGTCATTGGAAGCATCACCAAAACCTGATCTCCCGAATTGAATTCCCTCTTTTCTGCCTTTTGATCAAACCAGGCTTTCATTTTAGATTGTGCCTTACCCAAATTTTCACGGGCTATTCTACCGGCCCTATACAACCTATATCGGAACCCGTTTACATAATCCAAAAGATTTACCGGCGGTTCAGTTTCCAACAAATCATCACACAAAAGTGCAAGCGGTCCCCTTACTTTATGTCCAAATACTAGATCATTTGGACTGAAACCCAAACTTTCTTGAGTGACCTCGCGAGCAGCAAGCATCAGCCAAGGTAGTCCCTCCTCCCAGTCTTTCATCAACTCAGTACAGTAAGTTCTCAATAACTGTTTTAGAGTTTGGTGAAAACGCTCGAGGGCACCTTGACTCTCAGGATGGTAAGCGCTGCTTTTTTGATGATCTACACGCAGCTGTTTTAAAATTTGGGCAAACATACGAGATGTGAAATTTGTTCCCCTGTCAGACTGAATAACTAGAGGAATTCCAAATATGGAAATAAATTGAGACAACGCTTTCACTACAGACTTGGTAGTAATATTTCGCAACGGATACGCAGCGGGGTATCGCGTAGTTTGGCACATTACTGTCAATATATAGATGGAACCCGTTCTAGAAGGAGGTAATGGTCCCACACAATCAATAGTTAGATGCTCAAAGGGATTTTTCACCACAGGTATAGGACACAACGGAGCGGGAGAGATCACTTCGTTCGGCTTTCCAACCAGCTGACAGACATGACAAGTTTTTATAAAAGCAGCCACATCTCGCTTTAATCTGGGCCAAAAAAAATAACGCATCACGCTGTGATAGGTTTTCTTCACTCCAAAATGACCAGCTATGTCACCGTGAGCAGTTTTCAAAACTAACTCCCGCAATCCCTTCGGTATCACTATTTGAAACACCGGTTGCCCCAGAAGCTTATCATAACACGGCGTCCATTTACGAAGTAGTAATCCGTTCTGTGTGAAATATCCACTAGCCAAACTTTTCATCTCATGTTCTGTTTTAACAGATTCAAACAATGTGTTTAGCTGCGCATCATTTTTTTGCTCTACTATCAAATCCTGTCGGGAAATAGATGGAACAAGCAAAGACAAATTCTTAGAAAGATCATTAGAAGATCCCTCTGGATCTTTATGCTCATCAATATCATTGTTCTTACTCATCGCTCGTGTTACGGCACAGGAACAGAAAACTTCAGGCAGTTCTTGCAAGCATTTGTCTGTCTCTACCGAGCAGCTCGGAGTGGTTTTAACAACGGGAAACACTTCCGTCCCCCAAATTTTTCTCCCAGCCAAATTATTTCCCAAAATCAAATCCACCCCCTCGATAGGCAAGACTGATCTTAATGCAATTTCTACCTCTCCTTTCACAATCTCCGAATCCAGTTGTACTCGATGCAAAGGAGCCGAAAAAATGTCTAATCCTATACCTTGAATTAGAACACTTTTACCCGTGTTGGTTTCGGTAGAAAACGGCAGTTTCGAATCCAATAAGAAGGATTCTGAAGATCCTGTATCACGTAATATCTTGACAGGTACCTTGCTCAAATCTTTCAAAGACACAGTCCCCATAGTTATAAACGGTTCGTATCCTGCCTGCAAAAGATCCTTCCTTCCGCAAGTCTTTATTTCTCCTGCATCTGATTTTAAACTCAATCCGGTAGTAGAGACGAGACCAACAGCTTTTGGAACCCCGGACTTGAACTTATTTCTTAATACAGGGCACTCTTTTTTCCAGTGACCCTTCTCCAAACAATACCTGCAACTCGACTCTGGATCCACTTTCCTAACATGTTCTGATTTGTTAGAACTCATCCTCACTGCATTTCCGCTGTTATTTGGCTTTTTATACAAATAGTCACTGGCGCTTTTATGAATTAGTACATATTCGTCCGCAAGAATGGCAGCCTCAGCAGCCGTTGTCACCTTATGTTCATTTACATACATCGCGACACGCTCTGGGATAATGTTTTTAAACTGCTCCAATACTATTAGATCAGAAAGCTGTTCAAATGTACTAACACACAATGATGTACGCCAACGATTAAAAAGGCTGGTCAATTCCCTTGCTACTTCAACGTGTGTTTTACGCTCATCCTTTTTCCATCCCCTAAAACGTCTCCGATACGCCTCCGGGACAAGTTCATATGCTTTTAACACCGCCTCTTTTACTACCTTATAGTTTTTCCGATTTTCAGAAGAAAGTGAGATGAAGGCTTCTTGAGCTTTACCTTCCAAAACACTTTGTAGTAAGAGCGTACATTCAGCATCGTTCCAACCCCTATCCTCAGCCAAGCCTTCGAACAGAGAAAAAAACACATCCGGATCCCGGTCATTAAATTTAGGCAAGAGTTTAATCATCTGCAGTAAACTGGTCATACGATTTCCACTCGCCCCCGCAAGTTCCTGCTCATCCAAGGAATCAACATTACCACCATAAAGCCTTCCTTGTCCGATCAATTTTAACCGTTCTGCATCCTGTTCTAATTTAGCTTCTTCCATTTTTTGTTGCATTCTAAAAGTCTCAAATTTTCGTTCTTGTTCTCGCTCTTGGATTTTCAATTTCTGCAATTCAAATTGTCTATCTAATTCACGTTCTTTATTTTGTATACTAAGGATTTCCAACTGTTGTTCAAATGTTAACTTGGTAGGCTCTAACAACGGCCGAGGTGTCGAATTTCCTGCAGGTGTCAACTCTTCGTCAGGTTGTGTCTCTGAAGTTAACATCAATATCTCCCTCAACTTCTCCTCTACAGCCTCTCGAAGAGGTTGAATCTTTGTACTTTTTGTTAAAGCTAATTCAAGATCAAAATGTTCAGCTACTTTAAATAATTGCGCTTTTGAAAGACGCTCTAATTTTCCCATCGTAGGAGCAGTTAAAAAATCCTGTAACAAGTCCATTTTTTTCTTAGTTTGTTGTTACTAAAACTTTTGAACAACCAAATAAATAGACAACTCACCAAATCCGACTGATCACACTTCCACTGCAAGAGGAAAAGCCACCCCGTATCTAACTAATACATAAACAACTAATTATCTCAACCCTAGTCTTCAGTACGTCCACATGCAGCTCAACTGCTAACCAGTCTACCCGCGTCCGACGTACCAAACACAACAAACTAAAATAAAAAAAAGCGTTAAGCGCTCTTCAGCCTAACACGGGGTTATATGGCTTATTGCAGTCTAAACCGCAACCTCCAAGCAAGTCAGTGCGACTATAAGTTGGTTTTTCTCTCTCTCCAGTCCAAAACCACTAATCAAAATAAACAAACAAAACTTTTTGTATGACACTCTCCAACTTGTTTGTCCAAAAAAAATAATCCAATCCAATTTCCTCAAACCAAATATTCTATTTAAAGAATTTACCAAACCATAATTCTAAAAGAATTAACCAATCATAATTCCACTTAAAGAATTAACCAAAACATAATCCTAATTCAAGAATTAACCAAATCAAGGACGAGCCCCCATATGTTACAACCCCTTGGCTCAAGGAGCAGCAACATGAATGGAGAGGCCATACAACGTAATCAAATTTGCACAAATTTGATATTTAATCAAAACAAGAACATTAAAGTATACCATAAAACATAAAGTTAACAAACAACATCATCAAGCCTTGGACTGGAGAGGGTGAGCAAGTCAGGACAACCAAGCAGCAAGACCAAACTCCAAGCCGCCCCAGCAGCTATCCTCCAGCTTCTTATGAGCAGCATGGTAAATCACCATCAATTCTCCACACCTGTTTCACAGCAATTAACCTGAGGACACAAAAAGTGTTACCCAGAGACACCTACTGGAAAAATAAAGTAGTACACCCCGTGATCCATCACAAATCCTAGAAGCAAGACGGCAACAAGCTGGTGTGAGTGTCTTAGGCCAAGTGAAAGTGAAAGGAGAAATGCCTGAAGTGGTTGCTGCTGGAAGCACAGTGGTTCTAAACGGCTGTGTCAATATTGTCGGGCCAGTGTCAGAGACTTGGGTAACCGTGGAGCCATCAGCATCATCGTCTTTGCCTGGCGGACTGTTAGTGGCTAGTTGTTTGCATTCCCTACCTCCAAAGCGCAACATCCAGGTTCCAGTAGTGTTGAAAAATGAGACTCAGGTTGACTTAACAATTCCTCCTAGAGCAGTATTGGCTGAAGTGCACACTGTCCAAAGTGTGATTGAGGGAGGAAACCCTGTGAATTCTCCTGTGTGTGAAGTTGTGAGACCTGCACAAGCAAAGATTGTCCCTGACTTTGGAGACTCTCCTTTATCAAGTGAATGGAGGGAAAGAATAACTGATCTAGTCAGCTCCATGTCAGATGTATTCGCACTGCACGATTTGGATTACGGTCGGACCGATAAGGTGAAACACCACATCAATCTCAGTGACAATACACCCTTTAAGCAAAGGTCTAGGCCTATCCATCCTCAAGATGTCGATGCAGTGAGAAGGCATCTCAAAGAACTCCTCGATGCAGGTGTCATTCGAGAATCGGAATCACCCTTTGCCTCTCCGATAGTAGTGGTAAAGAAGAAGAACAATGATGTACGTCTCTGCATTGACTTTAGGAAATTGAATTCACAGACCATAAAGGACGCGTACGCTCTGCCAAATTTGGAAGAAGCCTTCTCAGCTCTAACTGGCTCCAAATGGTTTTCAGTTCTCGACTTGAAATCAGGCTTCTATCAGATTGAGATGGAAGAGGCGGATAAACACAAAACGGCATTCGTCTGTCCTTTAGGCTTCTATGAATTCAACCGAATGCCACAAGGGGTCACGAATGCGCCGAGCTCATTTCAAAGACTAATGGAGCGGTGCATGGGCGATCTTAACAGGAGGGAAGTGTTGGTCTTCGTTGACGACCTCATAGTTTTCTCTAAAACTTTAGAGGAGCACGAAACCAGACTCTTGCAAGTATTGAAGCGGTTGAGAGAGTATGGACTGAAACTTTCGCCCACGAAATGCAAGTTCTTTCAGACGTCAGTCCGATATCTAGGCCATATAGTATCTCAGAACGGAGTCGAGACGGATCCGGCCAAGACTGAGGCTCTCAAGACCTGGCCAAGGCCCAGAAATCTCAAAGAACTCAAATGTTTTCTTGGGTTTGCGGGATATTACCGAAGGTTCGTTAAAGACTTCTCTAAGATCATAAGACCTCTTAATGACCTTACCATTGGATATCCCCCTCTGCAGAAAAACCAAAGGCAAGACCCAAAGAAAAGTGTGCAGTACCGGGATCCCAAGGAGCAGTTTGGGGACCGGTGGACCCATGCATGCCAGCAGGCGTTTGATAGCATCATAGAGAACCTGACTTCAGCGCCAGTCCTTGGATTTGCTGATCCCAGACTTCCGTACGTGTTGACTACTGATGCAAGTATGACAGGACTTGGGGCTGCCCTATATCAAGAGCAGGAGGGTCAAATGAGAGTTATTGCTTTTGCGAGCAGGGGCCTAACCAAGAGTGAGACAAAGTACCCTGCGCACAAATTGGAGTTCCTCGCGCTCAAGTGGGCGGTCACTCAAAAATTCAGTGACTATCTGTATGGAGGAGAGTTTGTTGTAGCAACGGACAGCAACCCGCTCACCTACATCCTAACATCTGCCAAACTTGACGCGACCAGTTATAGGTGGTTGTCCGCCCTGTCTACCTTCAATTTCAAGATCCAATATCGTGCAGGCAAACAAAACTTGGACGCTGATGGACTCTCCAGACGTCCTCATGGAAGGCAAAGAGCGCAAAAAGAGCCCAAAAAGAGCGTGAAAGAATTAAACAATTCACTCTTCACCATTTAGCGGAATCGGAGCAGCCAACAATTCTCCCAGCAGCAGTGAAAGCCCTCTGTGAGAGACACCAAGTCTATCAGAACTGTGATGATCCTGACTTGTCATGTTTCCAACCCACTGTGTTTGAGTCACTGTGTATTAATACTAATGCAGTACCACTGGAGTTCCAGCAAGAAGATACCCACGGCCTTCCGATCCTTTCCCAAATGTCTGAAGAAGAGTTGAGAGAACGTCAAAGGGCTGATCCAGAACTCAAAGAAGTCATTAAGTACCTTGAATGCGGGCAAAAATCTGAAGGAAAGCTTGTACCTGTAAAGATAGCCTTATGGCTGAGAGTGGAACAGATTGGAGTTCAGGAATGGTGTGTTATTTAAAAGGAGACAAGATCGAGGAGATGTGCTGTATCAGTTGGCGTTACCTGTGAATCTGCGGGAGACGGTCTTGACAAGCCTGCACAACGACATGGGCCATCTCGGAATTGAAAGGACTCTGGATCTGGCTAGGTCCCGTTTTTACTGGCCAAGGATGGCAATGACTGTGGAGGAGAAGATAAAGGCCTGTGAGCGTTGTGTGAGACGGAAGACCCTTCCCGAGCGTGCCGCACCCTTGGTGAACATAGCAACCAGCAGACCTCTCGAGCTAGTCTGCATAGACTACTTGTCGCTGGAGCCTGATTGCAGCAATATTAAGGATATTTTAGTGATAACTGATCACTTCACCAAGTATTCCGTGGCAATGCCCACTAGGAACCAGAAGGCTCAAACTGTGGCCAAATGCCTGTGGGATAACTTCTTCATCCACTACGGGTTTCCAGAGAAAATCCTCAGTGACCAGGGACCCGACTTTGAGTCAAAGTTGATAAAGGAACTATGTGGAATAGCAGGAATCCGTAAAGTAAGGACAACACCTTACCATCCCCGGGGCAACCCAGTTGAGCGCTTTAACAGGACGCTGCTCCAGATGCTAGGAACCCTGGATGAGAAGGGGAAGACCTGTTGGAAAGACCATGTGAAACCGTTAGTCCATGCATACAATTGCACTCGTAACGACTCGACGGGATTCTCACCTTATGAGTTAATGTTCGGGAGGCAGCCTCGGCTACCGGTTGATCTGGCCTTCGGTTTACCTGCCAAGTCGTTCCCATCTCATTCAAGTTATGTCAAAAATTTGAAAGATCGCTTGCAGGAGAGCTACAAAGTAGCAAGTGAGAACGCCTCAAAAGTGGCAAGACGCAATAAGAGGAGATTCGACGAGCGAGTGGTCGCCTCATCCCTTGAAATTGGAGATCGGGTCCTGGTAAGAAACGTCAAGTTGAGGGGAAAGCATAAGTTGGCAGATAAGTGGGAGAAAGAGGTATACATTGTGATCGAGAAAGCCGTTGACTTGCCAGTCTATACCGTTCAATCAGAGGGCAAAGATGGGCCGCTTCGCACATTGCACCGAGATTTGCTATTACCCTGTGGATACTTGCGAGAAAACACACCTGAGGAACCAGTAAGACCAAAGATACCCCGGAAGCCTAGAACTCGAGCAAACCCTGGTACAGAAGATCCCGAAAGTGTGACTGAGGACTCTGAATCAGAAAATGATTGTATGGATTATTATGCACCCAGGCACTTGCAAAGTGTTGGAAACAGAATTCTCTCCAATTCCAGACCTCAAAAGCAGTCAATTGGTGGAGAGACGGCAGAAGCTTCTCCTGAAATGAGAACTGTGATTAATACAGACCCTGAGCAACCTACTCCAGTGAAATTGCAAGTGAGCTTGCCTAACCTACCTGACGCTGGGGAGGGAATTCCACTGGATGAACCTGAGAGAGAGGATGTGCGGGTGATGGATCCCGTAACAGCAGATATGTTGAGTGACTTACCTGTTAGAGATGACCCAGGACTGGTAGAGCAGAGAAAGGAGTCAGATGAGTCGGCACCTAAGATCTCCACGGAGGATAATAGGACTGATGTCCTGCCGCAAGACATTGTAGACGATCGGGCAAACCCTCAGAGCGATCAGGCAGTAGTTGACCAGGCTGGAGAAAGTATCCTAAGGCGTTCGCAGAGACTCCATGAGCCACCAAAAAGGCTACAGTACCCTCAATTAGGGAATCCCCTTTCCTTGGTCATGCAAGGCGTAAAAAAAAAAATTGTTTGTTTCCGGTTTCCGACCGACCCTGTCAATTTATGTGCGACCCAAAATTATTTTATGAGCTTGGGGAAGAAATAATAAAAATTAAATAAATACACAAATAAAAAACTCTGAGGCGAACTATTAATTTACGTTTTTGTACAGCTCCGTCTTTTTATAGCACTCGATGTAAGATGCATCGTGTCCTCCAGCAATCTATTAACAAACGAGGCAGATATCGTTCGTCAAACTGAACTATAATACATATTATACAAGTCTTTTTTTGTAATTTAGGATATTTTTATTCATATTCGCACACATACAAATACATGCATTCATAGGCATGCACACACCACATACTAATACCTCCATCCGCCTAGTTTTATTAAAAAATCATCCTATCATGATCCAATCATGATCCCAATCCCATCTTCTGCTGTCTAGCACTTCTTTCGCCATGTATTTGTTCGTTTCTTTCATTATTTTATGCAATCCAAAACACTCAAACCTGCCGCGGTTCGTATCTCTAGAGCCCGTCTAACTTGTCCGCTTTTCCGGGACAAATGGATTTTTGAAGGACAAGTAAAAGAGAATTTTACTCGCCCCAACGGACAAGTAGACTGATTAGAACATCAATAACAAACAAAAAAATAACTAGGGAATCACTAAACCGAGAGAATGATTCTGATTTTATTACATTTATTGCAAGTTGCGATCGATTGTGGATAATAAATGTAGCAGGCCTACTGTATTACTGATGGTAAGGTTGCGCTGTTGACGCTCGCGCAGAGAAATCTACACACATGAGCCGAGCGCGCACACACACAGTTAACAACATACTGCCTATAAAAAATCTAAATGTGGAGTTTTTATATTTTAACATATGTTAAGCACTAAGCAGCCTCAATTATTTTTCCTGAATACCATCACGATTGAAAAAGTGACATTGATTTCCTACAACAGTTCAATAAACAGTCAAGATTAAGTCACTTACTGTTTATAAGCAATATTGGGTGTTTTTGTTCCATTTCAGCAGCGAAAATAGTTCCAAAGAAAAGTCACAGCAGAACCACGACGCATCTCACAGGAACTCATCCTGTTTTTACTGAAGGATTCAGCATTTTGAACGAATCGGTTGAGTCAAGGATTCAATGACCCATTCATAAACATCAACATCTTTCTCATTCTTGAATGAATCAACCGTTTGAACGAATCGTTTGAATTAATGAATCAATAACTCACTCATTTATACGGCCGCCTGCCGCCACCTATTGGCAGTTTAGTGTTATGTTTATAAGTAGCCTAGTATAATTCTTTCCAATATTTCTTATTTGCACATTTAAATCAATTTCATAACATTATTTTATGAAATTGTAATTTTTCAGTGTAAATGATTTAATTTCATCAGCCCCACCTAGGGTAACAGTATATGCTTCATCTTTCATTTTAAATTCCTAAATTTGATCAATAAATTCAATTATTTAGAATAATAAGACACTATAGGGCATTTAATAATATTGGTGGAGGGGATGCCCTTAAAGGTGCAGATATTACAATTTGCCTTTTTAAATATCAAAGCTGATTGAACACTGATGAGAATATTGCTTCAGAATAAAAAATAAATAAATTTAAAAAATCCGGACAAGCAACTTTTTTACTCGGACAAGTGATTGACAGATTTACTTACTTGTCCAGAGGACAAGCACGTGAAAAGGCTTAAGGGGATAGTTCACTTTGAAATAAATTTTTATGTTTTAGCTTAACTCAAGTGCATCCAAGATGTAGGTGTCTTTGTTTCCACAGTAGTTTCAATTTTGATATTTTTACGTTTGACTATCCCTTTAATGTCGAGTCCTGAATAATTTCCTACCCATCCCTTGCTGCCACTGAAAAAAAAAAAAAAAAAAAAAAAAAAAAAAAATTCCCTACCGACCCATGACCTCAACTGACAACCAACCGGAACCAAACTTTTTTTTTTTTTAGGCCCAATCTTTACTGCGGGGACTCAGTACAGCGTTCACAGCATCACTGGAGGAGTCTGACTGTCTTTGGGAAACCCCTCAAGGAATAAAAGCTGGATCTCCCTCTGCTGTAATTGCACAGCCCGGACGATGCAGTGGGACCTGCATATCTTCAAGGCGGGGAGAGTGTAACCCGGGTAATCCAGGCTACTAAAAAAATAATATGGAAGCAGAAAATAAGTAAGAAAGAAACAAAGAAATCACATATCAAATGAGGTGATGGGCTCTTTAAGAGCTAGCAGCAGAGGAAGTGCGGGAGTGCGCTAAGCCCCGCCCATCTGTACTAGCGGGCGAGTGAGATGAGGCAGCTACACGGAGCGATCTTCAAGACCCCTTCATGAGCTGATGCCAGAGTAAGACGCGGATGAGACGGAGGCTAGTGAAACAGATCGATGCAGATGGATGGAACATCAATGTGCCACAAATGAACTTCCTTGTAGGAAATATATATAAATTCATCGCCTTGGTGAGTTAAAACCCAAGCATTAACTTGACATTTATATAAAAATGTGCTGCGGATCTGATAGAGATTCAAAACAGTGTCATATAGACTGTGCGAGCCGAAGTGGATAGCACATGGGCTAAAGCTGACGCACGTGTGAGAATGCTAATGAGCTAATGAAGTACGCTATTAAGTGTTAAAGTGTTATGTTTAATGTGTTGATTGAAGTGCATACATGTGTTTTGACGATGATATTGTTTAACTGTGGATTAATTATTGTTCTGCCTTGTGTTTTACAAGGCTGGGTTTTTTTGTGAGATTCAAGTTCTCCTGTGATGGTTCCCTGATTCGTGCTGGACGCACGAGGTGCAGATTGTAAATGGCGAGCCACCGGAACCATATTTTCTGTTGAACTGTGTTTTTTGAGCCATCAAACTGGTAGGAGAATTCTTTCTTTTACTATTGGACAAACGGGACTTGGACTCATTGAGATCATCTTGCTTCCATTTTTTCCTTTTGATTTTCCAACAAAAGACATTGATTGTAATTCTGATTCATTCTAAAAGAATCAACAGTTCTCTGAACCCATCGACCGAGTTACGAACTCTGGTTAACCGAATCTGATTGTCAAATCTTGAGTCTCTGATTCACATTGGACAGACTATTAAAGGGTTAGTTCACCCAAAAATGAAAATTCTGTCAGTATTTACTCACCCTCATGTTGTTCCAACCCCGTAAGACCTTCGTTCATCTTCGGATCACAAATTAAGATATTTAGGATATTAAAATCGCTCCTGCATACAGTCCATAGGCTTCTTGAGGGACTGGCTCTTGCTGTCCTCGAAAAGTAATTGAAGACATCGTTAAAATAGTCCAAGTGACTACAGGGGCTCAATCTTAAGTTTATCAAACGACGAGAACACTTTTGTGCGCAAAAAAACAACAAAAATAACGACTTTATTTCAACTATTCACTTCCTTCTCCATAAGCCTATAGTCCGTTAACGTAGTGTGATTGCGTAGAGCTACGTCACACGTAGGCTCACTATTGGTCGACGCTGGTCATGTGTGTGTGATGCGTGTGACGTACAATAACAGAAGCTTACGCTATTAAACTAGTTAGCTGACTCGCGCAGAGGGAGAAATAAACGAATAGTTGAAATAAAGTCGTTATTTTTGTTGTTTTTTTGCGCACAAAAGTGTTCTCGTCGTTTGATAAACTTAAGATTGAGCCCCTGTAGTCACTTGGACTATTTTAACGATGTCTTTTATGACTTTTCGGGGACGGCAAGAGCCAGTCCCTCAAGAAGCCTATGGACTGTATGCAGGAGCGATTTTAATATCTTAAATATCTTAATTCGTTTTCCGAAGATGAACGAAGGTCTTACGGGGTTGGAACAACATGAGGGTGAGTAAATACTGACAGAATTTTCATTTTTGGGTGAACTAACCCTTTAAGTTTAAAGAGAAAGTAATTTGTTTGTAACTGAAAGTGAAATTTCTGAATTTCATTCTGTGAACTGAATCAAACTGATTGTTCATTTGATTTGATTTTGAAGTATTTGAACTACTGATTGCAATACTTTGTGTGGAAGCATTATCCATTGTTATTTACTTGTATTGTATTACAAGGAATTTGACACAGAGGTTTATTTTATTTCTTTTATTGTTTTTCATCAATATGTGCGAGTCTGGTTCAATAGAGTACTGTCCAAAACTGAGTCCACGTATCTGGAAAAAAAACAAGAGTGTGAATATTGTCATTTACCATATTTGATTTGTTATCTTTGTAATCCACACATTTTATGTAAAAGTATATTTCCTCTTAATACAAAACCCAAACTGAATCATAAAGAAGTCTTTGTATTGATTGTTCACTCACCTGTTGTGCTGTCTTCCTCTCTCCAGTAGTCGCACTTTTCTTCTGATCATTTGGCCTATTGAATGTTACGCTAGTAAGACGCGCTAACCACGTGTCACACGCTACACACAGTTAACAACATACTCTGCCTATAAAAAATCTAAATGTGGAGTTTTTATATTTTAACATACACTCACCAGCCACTTAATTAGGTACACCTGTCCAACTGCTGGTTAACACTTAATTTCTAAGCAGCCAATCACATGGCGGCAACTCAGTGCATTTAGGCATGTAGACATGGTCAAGACAATCTCCTGCAGTTCAAACCGAGCATCAGTATGGGGAAGAAAGGTGATTTGAGTGACATTGAACGTGGCATGATTGTTGGTGCCAGAAGGGCTGGTCTGAGTATTTCAGAAACTGCTAATCTACTGGGATTTTCACGCACAACCATCTCTAGGGTTTACAGAGAATGGTCCAAAAAAGAAAAAACATCCAGTGAGCGGCAGTTCTGTGGGCGGAAATGCCTTGTTGATGCCAGAGGTCAGAGGAGAATGGCCAGACTGGTTCGAGCTGATAGAAGGGCAACAGTGACTCAAATAACCACCCGTTACAACCAAGGTGGGCAGAAGAGCATCTCTGAACGCACAGTATGTCGAACTTTGAGGCAGATGGGCTACAGCAGCAGAAGACCACACCGGGTGCCACTCCTTTCAGCTAAGAACAGGAAACTGAGTCTACAATTTGCACAAGCTCATCGAAATTAGACAATAGAAGATTGGAAAAACGTTGCCTGGTCTGATGAGTCTCGATTTCTGCTGCGACATTCGGATGGTAGGGTCAGAATTTGGCGTCTACAACATGAAAGCATGGATCCATCCTGCCTTGTATCAACGGTTCAGGCTGGTGGTGGTGGTGTCATGGTGTGGGGAATATTTTCTTGGCACTCTTTGGGCCCCTTGGTACCAATTGAGCATCGTTGCAACGCCACAGCCTACCTGAGTATTGTTGCTGACCATGTCCATCCCTTTATGACCACAATGTACCCAACTTCTGATGGCTACTTTCAGCAGGATAATGCGCCATGTCATAAAGCTGGAATCATCTCAGACTGGTTTCTTGAACATGACAATGTGTTCGCTGTACTCAAATGGCCTCCACAGTCACCAGATCTCAATCCAATAGCATCTTTGGGATGTGGTGAAACGGGAAATTCGCATCATGGATGTGCAGCCAACAAATCTGCGGCAACTGTGTGATGCCATCATGTCAATATGGACCAAACTCCCTGAGGAATGCTTCCAGCACCTTGTTGAATCTATGCCACGAAGAATTGAGGCAGTTCTGAAGGCAAAAGGGGGTCCAACCCGTTACTAGCATGGGGTACCTAATAAAGTGGCCGGTGAGTGTATGTTAAGCACTAAGCAGCCTCAATTATTTTTCCTGAATACCATCACGATTGAAAAAGTGACATTGATTTCCTACAACAGTTCAATAAACAGTTAAGATTAAGTCACTTACTGTTTATAAGCAATATTGGGTGTTTTTGTTCCATTTCAGCAGCGAAAATAGTTCCAAAGAAAAGTCACAGCAGAACCACGAAGCATCTCACAGGAACTCATCCTGTTTTCATTACTGAATGATTCAGCATTTTGAACGAATCGGTTGAGTCAAGGATTCAATGACCCATTCATAAACATCAACTGTCTCATTCTTGAATGAATCAACCGTTTGAACGAAACGTTTGAATTAATGAATCAATAACTCACTCATTTATACGGCCGCCTGCCGCCACCTATTGGCAGTTTAGTGTTATGTTTATAAGTAGCCTAGTATAATTCTTTTCAATATTTCTTATTTGCACATTTAAATCAATTTCATAACATTATTTTATGAAATTGTAATTTTTCAGTGTAAATGATTTAATTTCATCAGCCCTACCTAGGGTAACAGTATGCTTCATCTTTCATTTTAAATTCCTAAATTTGATCAATAAATTCAATTATTTAGAATAATAAGACACTATAGGGCATTTAATAATATTGGTGGATGGGGATGCCCTTAAAGGTGCATATATTACAATTTGCCTTTTTAAATATCAAAGCTGATTGAACACTGATGAGAATATTGCTTCAGAATAAAAAAATAAATACATTTTAAAAATCCGGACAAGCAACTTTTTTACTCGGACAAGTGATTGACAGATTTACTTACTTGTCCGGAGGACAAGCACGTGAAAAGGCTTAAGGGGATAGTTTACTTTCAAATTAATTTTTGATATGTTTTAGCTTAACTCAAGGGCATCCAAGATGTAGGTGTCTTTGTTTCCACAGTAGTTTCAATTTTGATATTTTTAGGTTTGACTATCCCTTTAATGTCGAGCCCTGAATAATTTCCTACCCATCCCTTGCTGCCACTGAAAAAAAAAAAAAAAAATTACCTACCGACCCATGACCTCAACTGACAACCAACCGGAACCAATTTTTTTTTTTAGGCCTCGTACACCAAACGTCTGTACTCTGTATTGAGCTGCTTCATGTCAATCACTGTATGCTGTATGCTTTCGAATCAGTACTGTGATGTCATACACCAATCGTCTGTACTCTGTACTGAGCTGCTTCATGTCAATCACTGTATGATGTATGCTTTCGAATCAGTACTGTGATGTCATACAATCGTCTGTACTCTGTACTGAGCTGCTTCATGTCAATCACTGCATGCTGTATGCTTTCGAATCAGTACTATGACGTCATACACCAATCGTCTGTACTCTGTAACAGGCGCGGATTTATGGGCGGCCAGATTGACAGGTGGCCCACCCAAACAGATTATTAAAAACAATTTAAAATTTTAATTTTCATAATAATAATGAATTAAGTTTGGCCTTACGGCCCCCCAACACTTTATATGATATGACAAGCGCTGAGCGCGTCCATCTCTGGCTCAGCGCCAGCGAGCGCACAGTTTGAATCTGGCAGTGATGTCATGTCACTGTACATATTTTGTCCAGACTTCGACACCCTTGCAAGGAGAGTAGACGAGGCTCATTGTTCACATGAACACCATGACTTGGTAAGACAAAGAATAGGGCCCGTTCACAGATCGCTTCTTTTGCGCACTCAAGTTTGTCATTTCAAATGTACGTTCTCATAATGGAAGCAACGTTGTCGCGCGGTCAGGCGTCTGATTGACTCGTCAAACGCGTGCGTTTCGACAGCCAAGGGACGCGCGATTTGCCATAAAATATAACATCTTGACCATATTTAATGTTAACATATATTGCATAAATATTTGTATGTGTGAATATGACAAATATTATGCCCAGAGCTTTCAATCATTTTTTCATGTATTCTTCGGATGTTCATGCCTATTCCAGGCGTTGTAAAGATTTGTATCTTGCCTTTTGTAGAACTACAGCTAATCAATCTACACTGAAATACAGAGGGAATTCCCTCTGGAATCATTTGGACCCTGTTTTAAAGACTAAAATCACTATAAACACTTTTAAAAGAGAGCTGAAAAAATGTTAACATATAATTAAGTTTATTTTGTTAATTTGTTGTATTAACATGATTGATGTATTGATTATATTGTCTTGCTTGATCATGTAATTTTATGTCCATTTTAATGAGATTTTGGGGAAGTGGTTTTATAAGACCTCATGGTCTTCTCACTTTCTCCCGCACAGTTTTTTTTTTTCCGTTAATGGACTTGTAAAGTTGTATTTTAAATGTTATATGTGCAAATAAATAAAATCTAAAAGCTCGCGTTCTTAACGTGCGCTTTGTGGTCACGGAAAATGCGCATGAGAAACTCCCGGTTTTGCAGCAAAACGTGTGTCCTCGACGTGTGATCTGATATTTAAACGAGATTGTTTCTGTCTGCAGGTGTTTTATGCTATATTAACAGCCAGTGTCTTATTATTCGAATTAATTGAATTTATTGATCGAGTTTAGGAATTTAAAATGAAAGATGAAGCATACATTTAATAATATTGGGGGATGGATGCCCTTTAACGGTGCAGAAATTACAATATGGTGATTTAAATATCAAAGCTGATTGATCACTCATGAGAATATTGTTTCAGAATAAAAAAAATAAAATATAAAAAATGCTTTCAAATCAGTACTGATTTTTTTTCTTTTTTTTTCTTCTTTCAAATCAGTATACTGATGTCAGGCGTTAAAAAAATAAAAAAATAAAAAATAAACTAAAAAAAAATGTGTTTATTGTTTCCGGTTTCCGACCGACCCTGTCAATTTATGTGCGACCCCAAATTATTTTATGAGCTTGGGGAAGAAATAATAAAAATTAAATAAATACACAAATAAAAAACTCTGAGGCGAACTATTAATTTACGTTTTTGTACATGTAACCCGGGTAATCCAGGCTACTAAAAAAATAATATGGAAGCAGAAAATAAGTAAGAAAGAAACAAAGAAATCACATATCAAATGAGGTGATGGGCTCTTTAAGAGCTAGCAGCAGAGGAAGTGCGGGAGTGCGCTAAGCCCCGCCCATCTGTACTAGCGGGCGAGTGAGATGAGGCAGCTACACGGAGCGATCTTCAAGACCCCTTCATGAGCTGATGCCAGAGTAAGACGCGGATGAGACGGAGGCTAGTGAAACAGATCGATGCAGATGGATGGAACATCAATGTGCCACAAATTAACTTCCTTGTAGGAAATATATATAAATTCATCGCCTTGGTGAGTTAAAACCCAAGCATTAACTTGACATTTATATAAAAATGTGCTGCGGATCTGATAGAGATTCAAAACAGTGTCATATAGACTGTGCGAGCCGAAGTGGATAGCACATGGGCTAAAGCTGACGCACGTGTGAGAATGCTAATGAGCTAATGAAGTACGCTATTAAGTGTTAAAGTGTTATGTTTAATGTGTTGATTGAAGTGCATATATGTGTTTTGACGATGATATTGTTTAACTGTGGATTAATTATTGTTCTGCCTTGTGTTTTACAAGGCTGGGTTTTTTTGTGAGATTCAAGTTCTCCTGTGATGATTCCCTGATTCGTGCTGGACGCACGAGGTGCAGATTGTAAATGGCGAGCCACCGGAACCATATTTTCTGTTGAACTGTGTTTTTTGAGTCATCAAACTGGTAGGAGAATTCTTTCTTTTACTATTGGACAAAACGGGACTTGGACTCATTGAGATTATCTTGCTTTCTATTTTTCCTTTTGATTTTCCAACAAAAGACATTGATTGTGATTCTGATTCGTTCTAAAAGAATCAACAGTTCTCTGAACCCATCGACCGAGTTACGAACTCTGGTTAACCGAATCTAATTGTCAAATCTTGAGTCTCTGATTCACATTGGACAGACTATTAAGTTTAAAGAGAAAATAATTTGTTTGTAACTGAAAGTGAAATTTCTGAATTTCATTCTGTGAACTGAATCAAACTGATTGTTCATTTGATTTGATTTTGAAGTATTTGAGCTACTGATTGCAATACTTTGTGTGGAAGCATTATCCATTGTTATTTACTTTTATTGTATTACAAGGAATTTGACACAGAGGTTTATTTTATTTCTTTTATTGTTTTTCATCAATATGTGAGAGTCTGGTTCAATACTGTCCAAAACTGAGTCCACGTTTTTGGAAAAAAACAAGAGTGTGAATATTGTCATTTACCATATTTGATTTGTTATCTTTGTAATCCACACATTTTATGTAAAAGTATATTTCCTCTTAATACAAAACCCAAACTGAATCATAAAGAAGTCTTTGTATTGATTGTTCACTCACCTGTTGTGCTGTCTTCCTCTCTCCAGTAGTCGCACTTTTCTTCTGATTATTTGGCCTTATTGAATGTTACGCTAGTAAGACGCGCTAAACACGTGTCACACGCTACATACAGCTCCGTCTTTTGGACTTGTAAAGTTGTATTTTAAATGTTATATGTGCAAATAAATAAAATCTAAAAGCTCGCATTCTTAACGTGTGCTGTGTGGTCACGGAAAATGCGCATGAGAAACTCCCGGGTTTGCAGCAAAACGTGTGTCCTCGACGTGTGATCTGCTATTTAAACGAGATTGTTTCTGTCTGCAGGTGTTTTAGCTTAACAGCCATATATTGTCTTATTATTCGAAATAATTGAATTTATTGATCGAATTTAGGAATTTAAAATGAAAGATGAAGCATACATTTAATTATATTTGGGGATGGATGCCCTTTAACGGTGCAGAAATTACAATATGGTGATTTAAATATCAAAGCTGATTGATCACTCATGAGAATATTGTTTCAGAGTAAAAAAAAAATAAATAAAAAAAATGCTTTCAAATCAGTACTGATGTCATACACCAATCGTCTGTACTCTGTACTGAGCTGCTTCATGTCAATCACTGTATGATGTATGCTTTCGAATCAGTACTGTGATGTCATAATCGTCTGTACTCTGTACTGAGCTGCTTCTTGTCAATCACTGCATGCTGTATGCTTTCGAATCAGTACTGTGACATCATACACCAATCGTCTGTACTCTGTAGAGAGCTGTTTCAAGTCAATCACTGTGTGCTGTATGCTTTCGAATCAGTACTGTGACGTCATACACCAATCGTCTGTACTCTGTAACAGGCGCGGATTTATGGGCGGCCAGAGTGACAGGTGTCCCACCCAAACAGATTAATAAAAACAATTTAAATGTTTAATTTTCATAATAATAATGAATTAAGTTTGGCCATACGGCCCGCCCAACACTTTATATGATATGACAAGCGCTGAGCGCGTCCATCTCTGGCTCAGCGCCAGCGAGCGCACAGTTTGAATCTGGCAGTGATGTCATGTCACTGTACATATTTTGTCCAGACTTCGACACCCTTGCAAGGAGAGTAGACGAGGCTCATTGTTCACATGAACACCATGACTTGGTAAGACAAAGAATAGGGCCCGTTCACAGATCGCTTCTTTTGCGCACTCAAGTTTGTCATTTCAAATGTACGTTCTCATAATGGAAGCAACGTTGTCGCGCGGTCAGGCGTCTGATTGACTCGTCAAACGCGTGCGTTTCGACAGCCAAGGGACGCGCGATTTGCCATAAAATATAACATCTTGACCATATTTAATGTTAACATATATTGCATAAATATTTGTATGTGTGAATATGACAAATATTATGCCCAGAGCTTTCAATCATTTTTTCATGTATTCTTCGGATGTTCATGCCTATTCCACTAGGCGTTGTAAAGATTTGTATCTTGCCTTTTGTAGAACTACAGCTAATCAATCTACATTGAAATACAGAGGGAATTCCCTCTGGAATCATTTGGACCCTGTTTTAAAGACTAAAATCACTATAAACACTTTTAAAAGAGAGCTGAAAAAATGTTAACATATAATTAAGTTTATTTTGTTAATTTGTTGTATTAAAGCAGCGCTCAGTAAGACTGGAAACTTCTTTGCTGTTTTCTCGCAGGTTTCTCTCTCGAGCTCCCCCTACAGTTTCGGAGTATATATATATGAGAAAACTGTCGTAAACTCGTTGTCAACTCCCCCTCCCATCTCGTTCAGGCAGGCCATGTGAATTTGTTTTCAGAGAAGCCGGCGAACAAACGGATTTTGTCCCCACCACTTTTGAAACATCTCGCGGCACAGATGTACCAATGCAAATAAAACATCTCCAGTTAACAGCATTCGTTTCATTTGTTTGTTAAATAACAGGCGATCTAGCACTGAAATGTGTTGGCTTCTCTCAGAAACGCGCTTCAATCCGTTGCGGAGATTCTTTCCGGTGAAATCACAAATCAAAATGCACACAAACGTGTCCCTTTTTCTCATGGTTTCTAATTCCTCTCTCGTATATTTTCCCCCACTCATCAAAACATATAAAACCACTGATAAACATTATATCAATTCAACCACTGATAAACATTATTGGTTTTGATGAGGGGGAAATAAAAACTATTCGAGTGCGGAACCTCTGGCCGGACCATCACTGTATTGTGCTCATTTTTATTTATGTGCATCAGGAAGCTATGGACATCGTCGTTCAAAACATTACCTACTCGAAAGAGAAAAAAGAATGAATGCGTTACCCAGCACTTTTGAAAATACCCTTCCGAATGCGTCTCTGTCCCCAGCACATTTCAAACCAAACTGACGCCCGAGCCATATCCACTGAGGTATGATTCTCAGAACAATATTATTCAAATGTTGAGATAGTGTATATTTTTATTGTGTTACCAAACGTTATCAGTAACATTATGGTTAAAAATCAATAATACTATAAGAAATATTTCCGCTATTTATTTATTTTTAGTTTAGCCTACAGCTATAGCTACTTTGATTATGCATTATCAAAATACATGTTACGTTACATTCATCATTTTTCTGGTGATCCGAGTTGTCTATCGTAACGATTGACCAAAGAAAGTCAAACACGTTTAATTTGTTTATTACAAGTTTGTTTATTTTATTATTGAAGCTTGAGACCGGTGGTACTGGTGGTCTGGGGTGCCTCGGAGTTGATAACACTTGCCAACGCTTGTCGCTTAAAAGGAAAAAGAAAATGTATCAATCTTTTATCAACATATCATTTATAGACAAGGTCAAAATAGCACAGATGGAGTTGCATGTGTGAAGTTGCAATGCAATTTATCGTTTACTTATAGTTCTGTTTGTGTAAATGTGGGTAAATAAATATAAAAAAGTTGCATTATTAGCTAGCAGCTCTCGTTTCGGTTTATGCATTATCAAGTCAGCAGCACAGTATAACGTTACTAATTCTGAGGCTGACGACAAGCTAAACTAATGCATAATTTGTAGAATTTCATATCGATTTATAGGCGATCTGAGAAACACAAATAAACCCTGATAGAGGAACGGACAAAACACTTACTTACAGAAAACAAGCAAGTTTGTTTGCTAATGAAAATGCTAACATCTAAGTTACAGTATCTAACGTACTCGTAAGCCGGTAACAGACAGCGAGCATAATAATAATAAAAAAACAGACAATAGCAAACATCCCGACTCCCGAGGTCACAATTACAAGAAATACAAACATTAAACACAGTTTATTATAAAGATACTTACAAGTGCAACAGCAAGAAGGCCAGGTCAGCATCGGTTTTGCAGGCTTCGCTTTCTTTCAGTTCTCTCTATTCTGAAAAAGCCGGTCCGTTTTCTCTTCTTTGTTTCTCTGATAAACACTTCCGAGCTGTCTTCTTCTTCTTTTACATCAGCCATCACGAAAACTTGAAGAATTCAATATCTAGCGTTACCTTTTTCTTATAGCTAGCCGGCTCCTGGATGGCCGGGGGCGTGTACGCATGCGTGTGCGCGTATAGTGCCGTAAAGCAATTCGTTACCTCGCGAGACCTGAAATCTCACGATACTTCCTAACACTGAGGCCGGCGAGCCGCCGGCCCAAAGTTGCAAGGGTGGTTTTGCGGCTCACAGGCACCAGGGGGGTGCGAGACGATCACCATTCAACACGAAATCAGTAATATTAACATTACAATGACTCCAAAGCTGTTCAGTTAAGGTAAAAAAAGTTACTTAGTTCTGCTTTAACATGATTGATGTATTGATTATATTGTCTTGCTTGATCATGTAATTTTATGTCCATTTTAATGAGATTTTGGGGATAAGACCTCATGGTCTTCTCACTTTCTCCCGCACAGTTTTTTTTTTTTTTCGTTAATGGACTTGTAAAGTTGTATTTGAAATGTTATATGTGCAAATAAATAAAATCTAAAAGCTCGCGTTCTTAACGTGCGCTTTGTGGTCACGGAAAATGCGCATGAGAAACTCCCGGTTTTGCAGCAAAACGTGTGTCCTCGACGTGTGATCTGATATTTAAACGAGATTGTTTCTGTCTGCAGGTGTTTTATGCTATATTAACAGCCAGTGTCTTATTATTCGAATTAATTGAATTTATTGATCGAGTTTAGGAATTTAAAATGAAAGATGAAGCATACATTTAATAATATTGGGGGATGGATGCCCTTTAACGGTGCAGAAATTACAATATGGTGATTTAAATATCAAAGCTGATTGATCACTCATGAGAATATTGTTTCAGAATAAAAAAAATAAAATATAAAAAATGCTTTCAAATCAGTACTGATTTTTTTTCTTTTTTTTCTTCTTTCAAATCAGTACTGATGTCAGGCGTTAAAAAAATAAAAAAAATAAAAAATAAACTAAAAAAAATGTGTTTGTTTCCGGTTTCCGACCGACCCTGTCAATTTATGTGCGACCCCAAATTATTTTATGAGCTTGGGGAAGAAATAATAAAAATTAAATAAATACACAAATAAAAAACTCTGAGGCGAACTATTAATTTACGTTTTTGTACAGCTCCGTCTTTTTATAGCACGCGATGTAAGATGCATCTTGTCCTCCAGCAATCTATTAACAAACGAGGCAGATATCGTTCGTCAAACTGAACTATAATACATATTATACAAGTCTTTTTTTGTAATTTAGGATATTTTTATTCATGTTCGCACACATACAAATACATGCATTCATATGCATGCACACACCACATACTAATACCTCCATCCGCCTATAGTTTTATAAAAAATCATCCTATCATGATCCAATCATGATCCCAATCACATCTTCTGCTGTCTAGCACTTCTTTCGCCATGTATTTGTTCGTTTCTTTCATTATTTTATGCAATCCAAAACACTCTAACCTGCCGCGGTTCGTATCTCTAGAGCCCGTCTAACTTGACCGCTTTTCCGGGACAAATGGATTTTTGAAGTACAAGTAAAAGAGAATTTTACTCGCCTCAACGGACAAGTAGCCTGAACATCAATAACAAACAAAAAAATAGCTAGGGAATCACTAAACCGAGAGAATGATTCTGATTTTATTACATTTATTGCAAGTTGCGATCGATTGTGGATAATAAATGTAGCAGGCCTACTGTATTACTGATGGTAAGGTTGCGCTGTTGACGCTCGCGCAGAGAAATCTACACACATGAGCGGAGCACACACACACACAGTTAACAACATACTCTGCCTATAAAAAATCTAAATGTGGAGTTTTTATATTTTAACATATGTTAAGCACTAAGCAGCCTCAATTATTTTTCCTGAATACCATCACGATTGAAAAAGTGACATTGATTTCCTACAACAGTTCAATAAACAGTTAAGATTAAGTCACTTACTGTTTATAAGCAATATTGGGTGTTTTTGTTCCATTTCAGCAGCGAAAATAGTTCCAAAGAAAAGTCACAGCAGAACCACGACGCATCTCACAGGAACTCATCCTGTTCTCTTTCATAGGTTCACTCAACGCTGCGGATAGCGCAGTGGGATATTCTCTGAATATGCCGATTGTCTGAAGCCCAATAGAATCACGCCAATCCATTGGCTGATGGCGCTCGCGCAATCTGACCCCGCCCCGACGCAATTACGTCGCATAATCATATACGCGCGTGCGCCATCTTCCCCTCAGATTTCTCTGCCTTCACGAAGCGATCACATCGCCCTTCGTCTCGGTTTTTCTAAGCCTACTTCGGATTATTCGGATTCTTGCACTTCAGCGACTGCACAAGTGGAACTCTGTTCTCCTTCCAGTGAAGCTGCAATGGAGTATCGACGTTGCTCTCCGCCATGTGCTCGCTTCATCGCAAGCGACGACCCTCACAGTAAGTGCATCAGGTGTTTGGGTTTCTCACATGCGCGCGAGGCCGTTTTGGGTTTTTCTAAATGTAAATTTTGCGATAATTTACTTCTAAAAACTCTCCGCTCTCGGCTTGCGGTTTTTGAGAAGGATTCTAAATTCGTTTCCCCCCGTCGCGCTCCCGAGGCTTCTCGAGGATCCGCGGCCTGGGGTTCGGATGTTGAGCTCGAGGATGTGGAGTTTGAGCAGACGGGCCCCGCTCTTTCTCTCCCTCCATCCCCCGAGCTCGCTCACTCGCCGGTCGAGTTTGCTCATGATTATTTGTGTCCCAGCCCGGGAGCACGCGATTCTGTTTCTTTCGGGCTGGAGGACGTCATCTTTACCGCGGCTTCCGACTCCGAGGATTTCGGGCCTGCTCTCGTCGATGACGTTATCCCGCCTAGCGGCCAGGAAACGCGGCCTACCGCGGCCTACTCTGAGCTCGTGGATGTGCTTTCGCGCGCCACGGAGAAACTCTCGATCGACTGGCCTGACGAGCCTCGCGAATCGCAGTCTTCCAAACTCGACGAGAGGTTTTTCAGTGGCCCTAATTCTAGGCCCCAACGGAGAAAATTGCCATTTTTCAATGATCTGCATCGGGAGATTTCCAGATCCTGGAAGCAGCCTTTTTCTTCGCGTCTCACTAATGCATCAGCTGCTGATTTCACCAACCTCGTGGGTTCTGTGGAACAGGGCTACTCTGCCATTCCGGCTATCGAGGATACTTTGGCCAGCCATCTTGCTCCATCGTCGGCGCCATCTTGGAGGGCACGTCCTCTCCTTCCATCGAAGGCATGTAGAACCTCTTCCTCTCTCATCGGGAAATCCTACATAGCGGCTGGTCAGGCAGGCATGACCCTTCACACCATGGCCATCCTTCAGGCCTACCAGGCCGATATCCTTAAAGAGATGGATGAGGGTAGTGGTGTCACTCCTGAGGCTGTGAAGGAGCTGCGTAAGGCCACGGATTTGGCCTTGAGGGCCACCAAACATACCGCACGTGCGGTGGGCCGCTCTATGGCTGGCGCGGTTGCTGCGGAACGCCACTTATGGCTCAACCTCACTGAAATTCGCGATAGAGATAAGGTTTTCCTCCTCGACGCCCCTATCTCTCAGTCAGGTCTGTTTGGGGAGGCGGTAAATACGGTGGTTGAGAAATTCCGCTCTTCCAAGTCTCAATCTGCCGCTTTTAAGCAGTTCATGCCCAGGAGAGTTAGGGAATCCCCCGCTCCCTCCCCTGCCCGAAGACCTAGAGAACGCTTTTCTCAGGGAGCGGAGTCCTCTTTCAGGAGGAGTGACCCAGCGCGTCCCCCACCTCCCACGGTTTGGGGAGCCAGCGGTCGCCCGTTCCCTCGTCAGCGACCTCATAAACGTGTGCAGCTGAAGCGATCCGACAAGCCGCCCGCTCCAGCTGCCTCGTCCCGCTCCTGACCCGTTGGTCGGGAAAAGGAGAGCTCCTCCACAGGCACGAGGTTGGGACAGACCGCGCAAGCGTTTCTGTCCACCTCCAACCAGCTCTCCTTTTCTTACCCTGTCTCCTTCGCCACCCTGGGTGTTTCGAAGAGCAGGCCATATTTCACCGCTTCTACGCAGCCCGGTGCGAGAGGAAGGAGACACCCTGGGTTTTCTCTCCTCTCCCCCGACACTCTCTTTGACTGCCGGTCACGTCCTCAGAAACGTTCTTCCTTTTTCTCTGGAGCAGGCAGGCCCGGTCACCCAGACCTCAGCGTTAGCACCTCTCATCGCGTGTCAGGACGCCAAGGGCTCTCCTGCACGGCCAACCTTGCAACTCCACGGCCTTCAGCACGACACCCTCACTCAGGTATGTCATTTGCATTGCAACACCCCTCTTCCTCTTTCACATTTCTTTCCAGAATGGGAGCGGTTACAAGGGGTATCGCCGTGGATTCTTCGCACAGTTCGGTTCGGCTACACTCTCCAGTTTTGCCGCAACCCCCCTCGGTTCAACGGGATTTTTCCTACTGTAGTCAACAGCGCCACTCAGGCTTCTGTGCTACAGCGGGAAATTTCTTCCCTCCTTCTCAAAGGAGCTATAGAGGAGGTTCCTGCGGAGGAAACCGAACAAGGCTTCTACAGCCGTTATTTCCTGGTTCCGAAGAAAGGCGGCGGCTTGCGTCCCATTCTAGACCTCCGCAGACTAAATTTCGCCCTCTTCAGAGGGAAATTCAAGATGTTGACGTTGAAAGCCATCATCTCTCAGATTCGACCAGGAGATTGGTTCGTGACAATAGACCTCAAGGATGCCTATTTTCACATCCAGGTCGTGCGGCGTCACAGAAAGTTCCTCAGGTTTGCCTTTGGAGGGAGGGCATTCCAGTACAAGGTCCTTCCCTTTGGCCTTGCCCTGGCACCGAGAACGTTCACGAAATGCGTGGATGCAGCACTGGCCCCCTTGCGGCTCCAGGGCATCCGCATTCTCAATTATCTGGACGACTGGCTCATTCTAGCCCAGTCCAGGGAGTTGGTTACCCACCACAGGGACACTGTTCTCCGCCATATTCAGTCTCTCGGCCTGAGGTTGAACGTGGAGAAGAGTGTTCTTACTCCAGCTCAGCACACAGTCTTCCTGGGTGTGCACATGGATTCCGTTCGTATGCAGGCCCGTTTGGCTCCTGCACGGATTTGCAGTTTGATGACATGTTTGGCCCGTTTTTCGCTTGGCCATCATGTTTCTGTGGGCACTTGCCGCAGGCTTCTGGGCTTAATGGCCGCGGCCTCCCGTGTGCTACCCCTGGGTCTGCTCCACATGAGACCCTTCCTGTGGTGGATGAAGCTCTCAGGCATCCGGCCCACTGGGTCAGCCTTTCGCCTGTTGAGGGTGTCGGGCAGTTGCTCTCGCGCCCTGTCGATTTGGCGGGACCATCTCTTTCTTCAGAAAGGGGTCAGCATGGGTACGGTATTCCGTCGCCAGATGCTTACGACGGATGCCTCTCTAACCGGTTGGGGAGCAGTTTTCGAGGGCAGGCCAGCATGCGGGGTCTGGATGGGCGAGACCCTCGCTTGGCACATAAACTGCTTAGAACTGAGAGCCGTCTTCCTGGCTTTGCGTCATTTCCTCCCTTTTCTAAAGGGTCACCATGTCATTGTCAGGACGGACAACATGGCGGTAGTTTCCCATGTAAACCGGCAAGGAGGTTCTCGATCTCGCACCCTGGACAGGCATGCGCGTCATCTTCTATTATGGTCTCAGAGCAGGTTTCTTTCTCTGAGAGCGGTCCATGTCCCAGGGGTTCTGAACCTCGCAGCGGATTTTCTATCGAGGCAGAAACTCCAGTCGGGGGATTGGATGTTGAACCGTCAGACAGTTTCCCTGATCTGGGAGGTGTTCGGAAAAGCGGAGGTGGACCTCTTTGCCTCGCAGGAGTCATCCCAATGCCCGCTCTGGTTCTCCCTGAATCCTCCAGCTCCGTTGGGGATAGATGCATTCGCCCACCCTTGGCCAATGCAGAAACTCTACGCCTTCCCGCCCATCAAACTGATCCAGGCGGTCCTGGCCAGAGTGAGGGAGAGCGGAGTCCGCCTCCTTCTAGTAGCCCCATTCTGCCCGTCTCAGCCATGGTTTTCGGAGTTAATTCCTCTGCTGGAATCGCCTCCCTGGAAGATTCCAATCAGAGAGGATCTGCTTTCCCAACTTCAGGGCAGGATTTGGCATCCTCGCCCGGACATGTGGAAGCTGTACGTTTGGCCGATCAAGGGTCGTCGACTTTAGGCTTGGATCTCCCGACTGACGTTCAGGAGACCATCGCTAGTGCTAGAGCTCTTTCTACAAGGAGACTGTATTCTTCCAAATGGAAGGTTTTCGCGTCTTGGTGCTTGGCACGTGATAGGAACCCAGTTAACTGCCCTGTCGCTTCAGTGTTGGAGTTCCTGCAAGAGAGATTTTCCTCCGGGGCGGCGGCTACCACCCTCAGGGTCTATGTTGCAGCCATTGCGGCACATAGAGAGTCAGACGAGATTCCTTTGGGCAAATTGAGGTTAGTTTCGGCCTTCATGCGTGGGGTTAGGCGCCTGAAACCAGTTCGCTCCCCTAGAGTTCCCTCTTGGGATCTTTCTGTCGTCTTGGAGGGTTTAAAGGAGGCCCCCTTTGAACCCTTAGAGTCAGCTCCAGATCGGATTCTGACTCTTAAGGTGTCACTTTTGTTGGCTTTGTCTTCTTTAAAGCGGGTAGGGGACTTGCAGGCTCTTTCGGTTAGTGAGTCATGCTTAGACTTTGCTCCCGGGTTAGTCAAAGTTTCCTTGAGACCTAGGCCAGGCTATGTTCCTAAGGTTCTCTCCACAGCGTTCCGCTCTCAGGTTGTTAGCCTTAACGCTTTCCACCCTCCGCCTTTTTCCTCTGAGGAGGATAGGAAGCTTAATCTGCTCTGCCCGGTTCGGTCTTTGAAGTTTTATGTAGACCGCTCCAGCTGTTGGAGGAAATCTAACCAGCTTCTGGTTTGTTTTGGTGCTGGCCGCCGTGGGCTTGCTGCATCGAAACAGAGGATTTCTCATTGGGTCACAGAGGCGATATCGATTGCCTACCAGGCGCGTGGTTTGCCTTCGCCTCTTGGCATTAGAGCGCATTCCACCAGGAGTGTGGCATCCTCTCAAACTCTTTTCAGGGGAGCTCTATTAGAGGACATTTGTGTTGCGGCCGGATGGTCCTCTCCGCACACTTTTGTACGTTTCTACAATTTGGATCTTGACATGACCCCGGGTTCCCAGATTCTTTCTGTTTGAACCGTTTGTAGTCTTTATCTTTTGATACCAGTCATTGCAGCGCTCTTTGCTTGGCGAGTTTGGTATCCCGTTCCCACTGCGCTATCCGCAGCGTTGAGTGAACCTATGAAAGAGAACGTCTCTGGTTACTTACGTAACCTATGTTCTCTGAATAGGGAACGAGACGCTGCGTTAGCGGCCAAGCTCCTCGCGCTGCTGACAGTCTTCTTTTCGGCAGAGAAATCTGAGGGGAAGATGGCGCACGCGCGTATATGATTATGCGACGTAATTGCGTCGGGGCGGGGTCAGATTGCGCGAGCGCCATCAGCCAATGGATTGGCGTGATTCTATTGGGCTTCAGACAATCGGCATATTCAGAGAATATCCCACTGCGCTATCCGCAGCGTCTCGTTCCCTATTCAGAGAACATAGGTTACGTAAGTAACCAGAGACGTTTTCATTACTGAATGATTCAGCATTTTGAACGAATCGGTTGAGTCAAGGATTCAATGACCCATTCATAAACATCAACTGTCTCATTCTTGAATGAATCAACCGTTTGAACGAATCGTTTGAATTAATGAATCAATAACTCACTCATTTATACGGCCGCCTGCCGCCACCTATTGGCAGTTTAGTGTTATGTTTATAAGTAGCCTATAGTATAATTCTTTTCAATATTTCTTATTTGCACATTTAAATCAATTTCATAACATTATTTTATGAAATTGTAATTTTTCAGTGTAAATGATTTAATTTCATCAGCCCTACCTAGGGTAACAGTATGCTTCATCTTTCATTTTAAATTCCTAAATTTGATGAATAAATTCAATTATTTAGAATAATAAGACACTATAGGGCATTTAATAATATTGGTGGATGGGGATGCCCTTAAAGGTGCATATATTACAATTTGCCTTTTTAAATATCAAAGCTGATTGAACACTGATGAGAATATTGCTTCAGAATAAAAAATAAATACATTTTAAAAATCCGGACAAGCAACTTTTTTACTCGGACAAGTGATTGACAGATTTACTTACTTGTCCGGAGGACAAGCACGTGAAAAGGCTTAAGGGGATAGTTTACTTTGAAATTAATTTTTGATATGTTTTAGCTTAACTCAAGGGCATCCAAGATGTAGGTGTCTTTGTTTCCACAGTAGTTTCAATTTTGATATTTTTAGGTTTGACTATCCCTTTAATGTCGAGCCCTGAATAATTTCCTACCCATCCCTTGCTGCCACTGAAAAAAAAAAAAAAAAAAAAATTACCTACCGACCCATGACCTCAACTGACAACCAACCGGAACCAAGTTTTTTTTTTTTAGGCCTCGTACACCAAACGTCTGTACTCTGTATTGAGCTGCTTCATGTCAATCACTGTATGCTGTATGCTTTCGAATCAGTACTGTGATGTCATACACCAATCGTCTGTACTCTGTACTGAGCTGCTTCATGTCAATCACTGTATGATGTATGCTTTCGAATCAGTACTGTGATGTCATACAATCGTCTGTACTCTGTACTGAGCTGCTTCATGTCAATCACTGCATGCTGTATGCTTTCGAATCAGTACTATGACGTCATACACCAATCGTCTGTACTCTGTAACAGGCGCGGATTTATGGGCGGCCAGATTGACAGGTGGCCCACCCAAACAGATTATTAAAAACAATTTAAATTTTTAATTTTCATAATAATAATGAATTAAGTTTGGCCTTACGGCCCCCCAACACTTTATATGATATGACAAGCGCTGAGCGCGTCCATCTCTGGCTCAGCGCCAGCGAGCGCACAGTTTGAATCTGGCAGTGATGTCATGTCACTGTACATATTTTGTCCAGACTTCGACACCCTTGCAAGGAGAGTAGACGAGGCTCATTGTTCACATTGGTAAGACAAAGAACAGGGCCCGTCCACAGATTGCGCACTCAATTTTGTAATTTCAAATGTACGTTCATAATGGAAGCAACGTTGTCGCGCGGTCTGGCGTCTGATTGACTTGTCAAACGCGTGCGTTTCGACAGTCAAGGGACGCGCGATTTGCCATAAAATATAATATCTTGACGACATTTATAAAATATAACATCTTGACCATATTTAATGTTAACATATATTGCATAAATATTTTTATGTATAAGTATGTGTGAATATGACAAATATTATGCCCAGAGCTTTCAATCATTTTTTCATGTATTCTTCGGATGTTCATGCCTATTCCACTAGGCGTTGTAAAGATTTGTATCTTGCCTTTTGTAGAACTACAGCTAATCAATCTACACTGAAATACAGAGGGAATTCCCTCTGGAATCATTTGGACCCTGTTTTAAAGACTACAATCACTATAAACACTTTTAAAAGAGAGCTGAAAAAAATGTTAACATATAATTAAGTTTATTTTGTTAATTTATTGTATTAACATGATTGATGTATTGATTATATTGTCTTGCTTGATCATGTAATTTTATGTCCATTTTAATGAGATTTTGGGGAAGTGGTTTTATAAGACCTCATGTCTTCTCACTTTCTGCCGCACAGTTTTTTTTTTTTTTTTTTCGTTAATGGACTTGTAAAGTTGTATTTTAAATGTTATATGTGCAAAAAAATAAAATCTAAAAGCTCGCGTTCTTAACGTGTGCTTTGTGGTCACGGAAAATGCGCATGAGAAACTCCCGGTTTTGCAGCAAAACGTGTGTCCTCGACGTGTGATCTGATATTTAAACGAGATTGTTTCTGTCTGCAGGTGTTTTATGCTATATTAACAGCCAGTGTCTTATTATTCGAATTAATTGAATTTATTGATCGAGTTTAGGAATTTAAAATGAAAGATGAAGCATACATTTAATAATATTGGGGGATGGATGCCCTTTAACGGTGCAGAAATTACAATATGGTGATCTAAATATCAAAGCTGATTGATCACTCATGAGAATATTGTTTCAGAATAAAAAAAATAAAATATAAAAAATGCTTTCAAATCAGTACTGATTTTTTTTCTTTTTTTTCTTCTTTCAAATCAGTACTGATGTCAGGCGTTAAAAAAATAAAAAAAATAAAAAATAAACTAAAAAAAAATGTGTTTTTCCGGTTTCCGACCGACCCTGTCAATTTATGTGCGACCCCAAATTATTTTATGAGCTTGGGGAAGAAATAATAAAAATTAAATAAATACACAAATAAAAAACTCTGAGGCGAACTATTAATTTACGTTTTTGTACAGCTCCGTCTTTTTATAGCACGCGATGTAAGATGCATCTTGTCCTCCAGCAATCTATTAACAAACGAGGCAGATATCGTTCGTCAAACTGAACTATAATACATATTATACAAGTCTTTTTTTGTAATTTAGGATATTTTTATTCATATTCGCACACATACAAATACATGCATTCATATGCATGCACACACCACATACTAATACCTCCATCCGCCTATAGTTTTATAAAAAATCATCCTATCATGATCCAATCATGATCCCAATCACATCTTCTGCTGTCTAGCACTTCTTTCGCCATGTATTTGTTCGTTTCTTTCATTATTTTATGCAATCCAAAACACTCTAACCTGCCGCGGTTCGTATCTCTAGAGCCCGTCTAACTTGACCGCTTTTCCGGGACAAATGGATTTTTGAAGTACAAGTAAAAGAGAATTTTACTCGCCTCAACGGACAAGTAGCCTGAACATCAATAACAAACAAAAAAATAGCTAGGGAATCACTAAACCGAGAGAATGATTCTGATTTTATTACATTTATTGCAAGTTGCGATCGATTGTGGATAATAAATGTAGCAGGCCTACTGTATTACTGATGGTAAGTGTAAATTTCTGATAAAACCTTTAGTTCAGGAAATGTGCTACCAGGATGGTGTGTCCATTAAAACACAGGGGTCCAATACTCAGTCCATTATCATTTATTGAAAGGCCACAGGGTGAATTGGAATCAGATAGAGTTGTATGGTTTCTATAAACAAAAGAACAAACAGAATCTTAAAGATAATTAACACCATAGAACTTCAACTAATAAATCCTTAATCACATAATACATTTCAGAATTAGACAAACAGAATCTCAAGAATTAACATAATAAAACAAAGCAAACAAACTTACATTGTCAGGAACACATAAACTCTACAAAGGCTCTCATTAGGAGAGAAAGAAAGGACAATCTGTTTCCATTGCATGTGCCACACACCATCACACCAAACAATAGTACCTTATCATTCATTAAGTGCACCTGAGGAGACTTAGCTCCTCCCCTGATTGGCAATGTCATGTGATCCATAGGAATTCTCAACAGCCGCCCCCAAATGTGTAAACATTTGACCCAAGAGAATTCTGTCCAATTTTTTAATTCAAGTCATCTGAAAACTTAGTAAGGACCACCAGACGACTAACTGGGCGCATGTAGTGTTTCCCTTTAATGAGAACCTCCACAACCCTTATCCTGCCATCAGGACTTGGCGAGACCTTTGTAACAGTTCCTATAGGCCAGAGTCCCCGTGGAAGCTGCGGGTCGACGACCATTACGACAGCATCACATGAGATCGACTTTCCGTCCTGCATCCACTTCTGACGACTTTGAAGGGAAGGTAGGTAATCTCTGATAAAACTTGACCAGAATCTATCAGATAGAACTTGACTATGCCTCCACTTTCTACGTGAAAGTAGTTCAGAATCAGCATACATTACTTGAGGCAAAGAAGCATCTTGCCGCCCCATCAACAGTATGTTAGGAGTTATGGGATCAGGATCTGATAGATTAGATGTCGCATATCCAAGAGGTTTAGAGTTCAACATCTCTTCCACTTCTACCAGCACTGTATACAAGACTTCTGGAGACAGCACCTGGGTGCCCAATGTCACCCGTAAAGCGGCCTTAATGGATCGGACCTCTCTCTCCCAGCATCCTCCAAAATGCGGAGAATATGGAGGGTTAAAGTTGAATAGAATCTGGTGCTTAGAAAGCAATTCTTGAAGGGCAGGGCTGAGTTGATGGAACGCTTCTCTGAGCTCTCGCTCTCCTCCCCGAAAATTAGTTCCTTGGTCTGAGATAAGTTCATAGGGTCGACCTCTGCGAGCTATGAAACGCCGGAGGGCCAATAGAAAACTGTCTGTATCCAAACCAGATAACAGCTCAAGATGAACACATCGTGTTGTCTGACATTTGAAAAGGAGACCCCATCGTTTCTCATGTCTGCGGCCGACACTGATATTAAAGGGGCCAAAGCAGTCCATTCCAGTTGACCAAAATGGGGGCTTGTAAAGGCGGAGTCGAGAGGGAGGAAGATCAGCCATCCTCGGGACTGAAGGAGACCCTTTCCATCTTCTACACTCACGACACAAACGCTGAACTGATTTTACAGCTTGTCGTCCACGTAGAACCCAATACTTTCTACGAAGTTGGGCAAAGACTCTTTGCGGTCCTGGGTGACACAGAGTTGAATCGAGATCTGCAATCAGAAGCTTAGTTATAGGATTCTTAGGGTCCAAAATTATGGGATGGATCGTTTCTAACTCCAAGTCCTTGCTCTGCCGAAGGCGACCTCCCACTCTTATGAGACCAGTCACAGGATCCCACTCAGGTGCCAATTCAACAAGTCTACTTTGTGCTGAAACACCTTGATTTAGTTGGAGTAACTTGCTCTCCTCAGGAAAATCCTCCTCTTGTGCCTGACGAAGTAGTAACAGCTCTGCTTGATTCTGATTGAGCTTGTTCTCTGGTGCTTGATCAAGAGAAAACTTCTCAATGGTATCAGAAATCAACTCTGACCAAGTGTTAAATTGGACAGGGTCCACTTTAGAAAGACTTGGTAAAACTTGTGTCTGGCTACAAAACACAGTTTTTTTTCAATTCCAGTGATACTTCAGGAGTAGTTATTGGATACTTTGGCCATTGATGAGAGGGTAAGGCAAGGAAAGGAGGTCCTCGAAACCAACGACTAGTAGGAGATAGCTCTGTCAACTTCTTTCCTCTAGTAATTTCATCGGCCGGATTGTTTCCAGTATCCACATATCTCCACTGGTCTGGTGTAGTATAATCTAGAATCTCAGTTATCCGATTAGCTACAAATATCTTGTACAAACAAGATTCAGAGCAGATCCATGTCAAAACTGTGGTTGAATCAGTCCAAAGCGTCACTTTATGGATGGGCACAGAAAGTTCCTTCACTAAAAGATTTGCCAGTTGAGATCCAACTAGAGCCGCACATAGTTCTAGACGTGGGATGGAAATGGTCTTCTTTGGGGATACTCTAGATCGAGCCATAATAAATGAGGTGACAACTTCATTCCCATTTGAAAGATGAAGGTAAGATACGGCTCCGTAAGCCCGCTCTGATGCATCACAAAATACATGCAGTTCTCTCCTCTCTTCACCTGATCCTACTGATCCATACCACCGAGGAACTTGGATCTTGCTCAAGCCAGATAGCTCCTCTTCCCAAGCCATCCAACTTCTCTTAATGCCTTCAGGAATATCTGGATCATCCCATCCACGCCCAGGTTTGATCCACAACTGCTGGAGCATGATCTTAGCACGTGTAGTGAAGGGAATAATAAACCCCAACGGGTCATATTGTCGAGCAAGAATGCGATACAGGATCCGCAAAGTCAGGGTCTGGTATTCCACAGGTCGGTGCTTATACCCCAAAGTATCCTGTAAACAGTGCCAGCTCATCCCGAGTGTGCCCTCACATGGATCATTACAATCATGACTCAGCCATAAGTCGGTTTGCAGGGAACGTGCTTCATCTGGTAAGTGGTCAACCACGGAGGCATAATTACTACTCCATTGTCTGATCTCAAAGCCTCCTTCACTCAGTGCAGAACGTAGTTTCAAGATCATTTCCTTTGCGTCGTCAATGGTAGGCAAACTTTGCAAGCAGTTATCGACATAGAATGAATGAAGGACTGAATCTTGAACTTCTGGATAGGTAGTTGAGATTCTTTTTGCATGTCTTTGAAGAGCATAAATGGCACAGCAGGGACTTGATGTAGTACCAAATGGTAAAACTTGCCATTCATAAACATCCACTGGGGCATTTCTGGACATATTTCTCCACAGAAACCGTAACAATGGCCTATCTGAAGGTAGTAATCGAACTTGATGAAACATGGCGCGGATATCGCCACTGATTGCCACTTGATGTTCTCTAAAACGGAGAAGGACTCCGAGAAGAGAAGAACCCAAGGTCGGGCCAGATAACAAATATGAATTCAGGCTTTCACCGTTATATTGATAGGAACAATCAAATACTAGACGGTGTTTCCCATTATGTTCAACTAGATGATGGGGTACATACCAAGATTCATCAGTGGAAGTCATTGCCTTTGGGTTCAGTTTCTTCACATAGCCAGATTCCACTAGCTTTTGAATCTCCTCCTCATATATTGCTGCACGCACTGGATTCTTTGCAATCTGGCGTTCGGTACGACGCAATGCTGGCATTACTGATTGCTGCAGAACATTCAATCTGGGTGCATGTTTGGCTCGAAGTAAAGGAGTGGCATATCTTACAACACCATTCATTTCCAGGCATTCGGTTCTCTGCTCCAGACACTCAAGAGCGTATTGGTCTTGCTTTGACCGAAAAACTGCCTTAGATGTCTGATGATACGGAAGAACATCGACTTGCCACAATCTTTCTACATCCCTCTGTAACTGATCTTCGGTGGAAGTAGCCAAGAAGTGGCACTGAGAGATAGAATCAGTCTCAGGAATCAAGGAAGTGGGACCCTGCAGTACCCATCCCAGACGAGTATGTAATGCAATAGGACTTCCAGGAGGACCAAATGTTACTCTTTCTGTAGAGCATAACAAATGAGGATGATCTGCTCCCACTAACAACAGGGGCTTAACCTGATGGAATTCTTCAAGAGGAATACGTCTAAGATGCTGATAGCATCTTTGAAGAGTACGGACAGGGTAAGTCTGTTCAGGTAAGTCCAACATCTTGGATGTAAATGCAGCACTGATCTCATATTTCCTTTGGCTGAAAGATGCCGGAGCGATGGAAAATGTAACGTTAGTGCCCTTAATCTCTTCAGAACCCTGTCGAATTGTTCTCAACCTTAGAGACTCAGCCGGCCCATTTAGGCCCAACATCTCTGCAGCTGGAGAAAGGAGCATAGTTCTTTCTGAACCGTCATCAAGAATGGCGTAGGTCTCCACAGTCCTCCCTTCATAACTCAGAATGACTTTCACCACCTTCAAAAGCACAGAATTGAGGCCACTTGGTCTACTCAAATAGAATATACCAGAGTCAGGTTTACGAACATTGACTTCGTGCAAAACTCCCAGATGGCGCTCTTTGCAGTATGGACAAGGCTTCTTCAAGTCACAATTAGCTGAACGATGGGTCCGACCACATCTCCAACACCGACCATTATCCAGGATCCACTTCTCTTTACCCTCCGCATCAAACTGTTGGAACTTCATACACTGACTCAAGTGATGAGCTTGATGACCACAAAAGGCACAGAAAGGTCCTGGGTCTAATTGTTTGCTATACGAATTAGTAGGCTGAAACATTTTACCTTTCGGGTTGTAATGTTCCTCTTGATTTGCACCCTGCAAAAAGGTTGCTGTTGTATACCAAGATTTGGGAGGTCTTTCTTCTCTCATTTGATACTTTGTTGCCCCCTTTGATTGGTCAGATACTTGAACAACTAAACTTTGGCATTCTGCTTCCTCCTCTAGCCATTTTGCAAAATCCACCAAATTATAAGGAACATTCTGATTAACAGTTCGAATATGTCTTGCAAAACTGGAAACATGATGGGCTGAAAGTTTACTTAATAGCTGGTGAACATGAGACGAACAGGCCAACTCCTTCGCCCCTTGATCTTGACCCCATGATTGGAGCATGCCTACTAGAGCCTGAACTCGTAGCGCAAACTGACCAAACCCAAGGGAATCCCCAGAACGTATAGCTGGAAGGTTTTGAATGGAAGCCAACTCCCGCAACACTAAGTGATGAGGTTGACCATACTTCCGTTGCAGGGCATGTAATGCTGTAGTATAAGGCTGGGGATCATGAGCATATGCCAGGGCTAAATGTCGCGCATCATCAAGCTTCAGATGATCCAAAAGAATATGGTATTTGTATTGTTCTGATTCCTCTGAAGGCAATAGATTTTTTAATGCCATATTTAGCATTGCAAATTCTTGAGGATCGTTTCTTTTGAAACATGGAAATGAAGGCCTCTCAATTCCAGCCAGTCTTGAATTCCCAGAGGAAGGGTGAACACAAGCTGTCACTACTGGTTGATTCACCACTGAATCTCTGGACTGGATCACACCTGAAGATCCCAGCGGTGTGTGAGTTCTAAACACAGGAACATTACTAGTAGCAGTCACATCTAAAGAGGAGGGTCCAGCTGCGGCTTGGGCGTTCCCGTAATGACACTAGAAAGCCCATCGGGCGTTCCTGATAGCGTTTCATCGTCCAATCACGAAGAGTTTCGCAAGGCACACTGGGTATGATGTCATTTCCCTTAAATTTCCCGGGAGAAGTAGTAGTCAAGCGGTCAATCGATGAGAGATTATGTCAGTAAGTAGGCTTTTGTTTGTTTCTACAACATTGACTGGGAAGTATTCTCATTTATGTCATTGACATAGCTGTCGTGTCTTCTTATATGGTAGACGAATTCGATATTAATAATCGCGGCAAGCAAGGTTCGGTAGCCGCTAATGTCATGCTATCTCGTCTTAGCCATAGCTAACTTAAACCTGTTAACTGTTGCCAGAGCGTCGGCGCACTAAGGTGTTATTTTTTATATAGTTCAAAGTTACTATCAGATTTAATGTTATTACCTTGACAAACTATGCATCATTAAAAGATATGAGTCGACTCGAGGTTATTTTTAAGGTTATCAGTATTTTACCACTGTTGTACTCTGAGAAACTTAGACCCCGTTTACACCTGGTATTAAAATGCGATCTGTATCCAGATAAGTTATCCGGATAATAAGTACTGATTCCATTTACACCTGGCCACATAAATGTGTTTTTGCAAAACGGATATAAATCCGATCTTCACCCCCTGCGTTATATGCAGATTGGATTGCACGCCACCAAAAGCAACAGATCTGAGCGGCATTTTATTGATCATCAGCTAATTTCCAAATCAGAGACATCAATAAGAGAGAGTGGCAACAGGCCTGGTAAGATAATTTCGTTTATTTACTTGAAGATGTGTTAACTGGGTCTGTGACTTACTTTCACTTTTATTTGCGATGTTTGCACGTTGAATAGACGCTCAGCTGCTCATCTGCGGTGATGCGTGTCGCATCTGACTAGGCTATAACATGACATATAGCCTATATAACACGCTCTCACTCGTTTATTTTTTAGCATTTTTGGGAGGAGTAAAATATACATATGTGGTTTCAACAACCAGATTGCGTTTACACCTAGTAAAGATCCGGACACAATGCGAGCCAGACTACCTCCAGATGTGGTCAGGCAGATCCGATCACAACGCGTTTACACCTTGCATTAACATGCGTTTTTTATTATCCGGATAACTTATCTGGATACAGATCGCATTTTAATACCAGGTGTAAACGGGGTCATAGTGACAGTTATATTATGTCTTAATTTGTGTCTGTAGTTAAGTAATCCAAAAATTAGTCGATACCTTTACCATCTGAAGTTTCATCTTCAGATGGTAAATATAATGGTCAGACATGGCTTTAGATGCAGTGCATTTCTAGATTGGTACAATTCCAACTTCAATTTTATTTTCATGAAGATATTTCATAAAAATAAATTTCTAATAACTTGACACAACTTTGAAGCTATTTATAACTACAATTCTACTTGTAATTCTACATTTACAATAATCTGCCAGGTGTCAGCTTTCAAATGAGACTTGTGCTTTTAGTACAAAGGGTTCATGAACTGTATCTGTTTCAGTTTGGGTGTGCCATTTCTGGGGATTTTTCAAAAAGGAAGAATAAACTTTGTTGTCTCAACAACATTACTATTACCACTAAGTTTTATATTTTGAGTGAAGACCTTAATAAATCGATCCCAAAATTCTAATAGTGCGTTATGCTGTTAAAATAAATAACTGCTTTCAGTTTGTTTAACTGTCAATAGTGATGCAAAACCAATGCTTATTCAGATGGGCAAATACATTTGTGTAAAATATTTTTTTATGAATATAGAGTTGCTTGGACCTAAAAGATTTCCACGCAGGTATTTTAGTAATTTTTTAAAAATCCAGGATAAATGTTAATCCAATTCAACCCTGATAGTAAATTCATTTAAATTTCATAGTTTTTCATCTCAACTTCAAAGGGTGTGTTGGTTTTAGTAACAGAATATTCAGACGCAAAAGCTAAGTGCTATTTCAATTTTCTTCTAGAATTATAATTTTTATCAAGCTTGTCATTTAAGTGAAATTACTGAACTTGTATACAATAAATAATTTTCATTGCCATTTAAGTGAAATTACTGTAATTTATACAATGTATTTCAATATATGAAATGTATTATCAGGTTTGAATTTAATATTATTAACGTTTTAGCTAAGAGGCATGACGTAGCGGCCACGCTGCTTCTTTTTGGTAACCGATAACATTGGTGGGCACGCTTTTTTTTGGGGGGGGGAGCATTTTGGTGGTGGTAAGTAACAGTCTTCTACAGGTATATAATTTATAAACGCACATTGTTTACTAACTTCGTTTTCACATAGTTTGTTTGTTTAACAGAGTTTTAAGTTTCTCACCTGAAGATTCCTTGAATTCAATCAGGTAGTAGCTAGTGCTAGGAAGGGGAGAAAAGTAATTTGAGCTTGGTTAATGTTCTTCATCTATATCTCTTATCTATAGCTACATCTGTCAATTCTGCAGAGCAGTCAGAAACCCCAGCCGACAAGGTGTTTTGAGCAAGGATGCCAATTTCTCCACTGCCCATTTTGCCCACATTATAAGGGTGACTACTCAAAAGTGGAAACACATTTACAGTCCCATTTGAAAACAGTGGTACAGCATGGAGGTATGTTTACTGATTCATTGGTTTAGGTATTTAATATTTGTGTTGGTATGAAGAAGGTGAGGACACTAACTGTGGTCAAGAAGGCACTTGTGTTTGGACCAGTTATTAAAGCCTGCTTTGTTTTTTTTTTTTACCTTCCTTTCAGAGTTTGTGATGTATATCTGCAAATGGGGCTGCAGAAAGGAGTCCCACTACCACTGCTGTGCTTGTATTCAAATTTTTCAAAGAAAAAAACAACTGCTTAGACACCTCAGCACATGCCACCCTCGGCCAGCAGAAAGCCACCCTCGGCCAGCAGAAGGCCACCCTCGGCCAGCAGAAGGCCACCCTCGGCCAGCAGAAGACCACCCTCGGCCAGCAGAAGACCACCCTCGGCCAGCAGAAGACCACCCTCGGCCAGCAGAAGGCCACCCTCGGCCAGCAGAAGGCCACCCTCGGCCAGCAGAAGGCCACCCTCGGCCAGCAGAAGGCCACCCTCGGCCAGCAGAAGGCCACCCTCGGCCAGCAGAAGGCCCACTAAGCTGTATGGAGGCCATGGTTGAAGCCCGGCTTCACCCTGTGGAGGCCATGGTAGAGCTTCATCAACCAAAAAAAACAGTTGGCCTACGTTCGAGGGTCAGAAAGGTGAAGTGCACAAAGTGTGAATTAGTGCTAAATAAAAAAAATGTAAAGCAGCATATGAGACGTCGCCACTCAACTGTCAAGGAGCACATTACAGCCGACCGTCATCTGGCATGTCAGCCAATAGAGATTGAAAGGGGAATATTTGCTGTTGTAAAGTCCTTCAGCAGCAATAGTGCACCCATTCATGTACAGAAGCGGACGTGGGGGACAAGCCATCAAATTCGTTGTGAGCTGGATGCCTGTGTGCGCAACACTGAGGTGATGCGTAGGAGTGGGTTTATATCCTTTGATTGTGCCCATCTGCGGTCCCTGCAATACTGCCCACCACCCCTCAGCCCTCAGATAGAACTAAGGGAGGATGTTCTGAGGGACATTGTCAGTAGCAGGTGGTTCAGCGAGGAGCGGAAGAGGGCATGTCTTCTGAAAAAAATGGCTGCAAATGCTGCAGGAATACCCTTCAGTGTTGATGTTGAGGTGGGAAGCTCTTCCTCGAGAAGATATGTTTCCATTTATGAGGCAAATGTGTCTTACTATAACAAGTTTGGCAGAGTGATGGTCATGTTTGACACAGCAAATAACACGTGGCATTGCCATTGTGTTAAAGCCAAACAGGCCTGTGTCCACAAGGCCATTGCGAAATGGCACTTTTTCCAGACAAGAAAGGAGCTCTTCACGGGAGATGAGAGCGAGGATACTCAAGATAGTCAGGGCTCTGAAGACAAGGTGGAAACTGTCACCTCAAGCGATTTTCAGTATCCTCCTCGAGATCAGGATTTGGGGAGAATTGTTAGGTACATTCGCAATAAGAAAAGGCTTCCTGCAAACTTGCCTGCAAATGTGTATGGGTTGACAAGTGAGTCAGACATGCCTAAACATCTGATGCCCAAAGAGTGTGTTTGTCCTGAATGTCCTGGTGATTTTCCTCTTGGTGAACCCCTGATCATCAGCAAATCAGCAAAAATCATCACTGTCAAGGGAATCATTGAGGGTCCGTCTCACATTTAAACTAAAATTGACAGTTATTCTTCCTTTTCCAAGTTGTATATACCACTAAATGCTCCAATGATCTTCTTATGCATTACAGGTGTGACAACTTATGGGAAAAAATGCAGTAGATGTGGAATGATGGTGCGATACCAGGAATGGGAGGATGGCTTGCATAACTTTAATGACAAAGTCATTCTAACTCTCCATTTTTGCCTGTATCTTCGGAACTGCCTCCAGGTCAAATATTCAATACGTGAAATTTATGAATATTATGTGACCATACTGCATGTTAAATGTGTAACTCTGATATTCCATATCGTTATGCACAGTAGGCCATTAATTAAGCAATTAGAACTCAGGTGCAGGATGAGGCTTCTTAGCTGACAGTCATGACATTAGGTCATTAAATGCATTATTGGAACTTTCCTAGTTGCACACATTTGCATGGAATTACATTTTCTAATTTATTATTGTTTTATTCCAGACTCACACAGCTCTGGGTCGAGCCATCGAGACATGGGAGCTGACGTCGGGACAGCAGTACCCGAACAAAAATAGCCTAATACATGGATATCTACATTTTGAAGCACTGACAGAGCATGATTATAACTTCTCCTGTGTCCGCTGTGGACATCACCCTCCTGTGGTGGTCATGGATCTCCACAAGAGCTGTGTCTTCAGCTTGGCAGGTACAATACAGGTTTTATTTGTTTGGTGAACCCCTCCAGGTGGTCTAAACAGTATATTGATAGTTTATTTTATTTTAGTCAGTGAACTTGAGGATCCACCAGATGGATTTGATGGGGAGGTGGACATTGATGAGTTCTGGGACTCTCTATGTTTAGAGAGGATTGCACGTGGTTTTGTTCCAAGTAAGTGACTTTTTAAATATATTGTTTGTTTATAATGTTTCCCAGAGAGATATAATTCCTTTGTTACCTTTTTCCCCCTGTCTTTCTCACTCCACTTTAAGAATTACAAAGTTAATTTCTAGCCATCAATGCAGACTATTTTTTGTTTATCAGGTGATAAACAAAATCCTTTTGCCGTTAAACCTACATACCACCACTGGGCCCCGTGGATTGGACCTCACACCCGCAAATCCAACAAAGTGCTCAATACAGAGCATGAAAAGGTCCACACAACAAGGCACCCAAAAGAACAGACAGAGATTGACGTAACAGAGGACAGGCTATTGGATGAAATATCCAATTTGAAGGTAAACGCGTCTGTTTTTTTTTTTGTTTTGTTTATTCTATAGAATCAATATAGCTAGTATAAATGTGTTTACAGTGTACACCTTTATTTTGGTAATCTATTGCAGGTCCATGCCATCCGAAAGCTCTGCAGGGAGTGCGGAATTGATTCCCAAGGTTCCAAAATGGAGTTAGTTTTAAGGCTGAGAGAAGAAATGAAAACCCGAAGCAAATTTGATAAAATCTTTCAAAAGGTTTGGGGAGCATCTGGTAAGTAAAAAAAAAAAATGTCCCAACAATGTGGATCTTTTCTCCTGGGGTTTACTGCTGGTAATTTAGTTTGACTTCCTTAAACACTTGTTCTCCTCAGGTGGCTGGGCTGTTGTTATGTGCCCCTGTGGACAGGTTGTCTCACTGAAATTTAACATTAGGGCAGAAAGTCCTAGGGACTTTACTGACTTATTGTTGTCTTGGAAACACATGCCCAACATATGCATATATGACTTTGCAAGAGGTCTGGCTGTGCATGCTAACCTTAGAGAGCCTGAGACGATACCTTTCAGCCCTCATGAGGGTAGGTTGTTGGACCCCAGCCATGAAAACTTGCAGTACGCATCCAATGGTGGTATGGTCAATTTACCATGGCTTAACACTAGGAAAACTGTGCCGGACCCGGGTGGCCATCCATTGACTGGGTCAGCAGACCATTACTGTCTCTACGACACATTCCATGAGGGAAACACCAAAGACCCAAAAGATATCCTCCGGAGGATAAAGATGGTACCTGAACTGGCAGGGAGAATTAACAGCCAGGTTGCAGAACAACTCTTCTCAACCATGAAAAAAAACAACTATTACATGAACATGCTCTCGCCATCTGCTCATGTTTTCATGATGCGTAACGTTATTCACAATTACAATCAGCGGAAGAATGAGAAGATCAAGGAGGAATTAAAGAAGCTTGTGACTCCTGAAATTCAGCTGTGTCTCAATGAGCATGGTCAGGCAGAATTCTGTACCTCTCAGCCAACAGGGCTTAGCCCCGACCCAGTTGGTGCTGCCTACTCTCAACCAGTAGAACTTAGCCCAGATCCAGTTGTTGCCGCCTCCTCTCAGCCAGCAGAAATGGGGTTTAGCTCAGACCCAGATCTTTCACCACCTTCTAAACGTAAGTAAATCTTATATATTTTATGCATTGTATTAGTGATTGTGTATATTGATCCAATAACACATTTCAAATCATTTTTGTCTCATCTCTTTATTTTGAATTAGGTTCAAGGTTACAGTCGCTGTCCTCAGCTGTTGGCCGCACTAATACCAACTTTACAGTTGCTAATTGGAAACAAGAACCAAACGCAAGACTCTGTGAATTAGTAAGTTTGAGATTAGTTTTTGTGAATTAGACATTTTAAATATGCATAATGTTCTGTATATTTCCCCATAGCTGGACTATGTACTGGATATTAAGGGTGACCCTGAGGAGGAAATTGTTCAAGCCAACAACTCGATCCTCACAAGGTCTGACTTTTGGACTCTGGGCCTAGAACGAGATGTTGAAGCAACGGTAAATCTGAACCAAGTGTTTAACTGTATTTCCTATGGTGTGAGCTGATTAATTGTCTTACTAATTAATCATTGTTTTTTTTTTTTAGATCGCAAATTGTTGTTTCAACATTATCGCCAAGGCTGCAAATGCACGTGTAAGTTACATTTATTACATTTAACATAATCTGTGCATTCATGTTTCCTGACTGTATACTTTTGTTGCCTACACAAAGTTTTATGCATCTGTTTTCAAATAAAGGGCATTGCAACCATGGCTGTGGATGCCTATGTGGTGGTCACCTGGCTTCCTCCATATGAGGCTTCTCCGATTGCTGAAATGATTGTGAGTAGTAATGTAACAGAACTTGTATTTCAGCTTTAACCTCATGTTCAAGTTCCTCTTTGAACTTTTTTTTTTTTTTTTTCCTCAGTGTGACTTTGCATCCAAAGACGTGGTGCTTCTCCCTGCCTGGCAACCGGGGCACTGGACATTGTGTGTGAGTAAACCCACTTTGACATGGCTTTTTTTCTATGTGAAATTCTGTGCTGTTATTATTGAATCCTCATTCATGCTTTGTTGGTACATTTCATGCGGTACTCGTTCGGAGGCCCGGTCGCGCGGGCACTCTCTCTCTCTGCGGAGCCAGATGAAAGTATACAGTCTCTAATCTAAGCGCTGTCTTGCTCTCTCTCCTCGCACATATTAATCAAAATAAATGGACACGATGGTAAGGTCGGAAAAGTTTCATGTGGAGCATTCAGAGATTTTTTTCTTTTTTTTTTTTTTTTTTTACCCTGAATTACTGCTGGGTGTGAATTTTGCTGAACTACTTTTTCCACACAGTGCTATCAGGAATCAATAAGAGTATCGTTAAAGAATCGGATCGATAAGCAGAATCGTCAGTGGTATTGATAATCTTGTCAATTCCCATCCCTACTCACAACTCACCCTTGCTCAAGTTCAAATACACAAATTACCAATGACTTCAACTCGTGCAACCAAAAGAACCCACTCTGTTTATTTCATTTGTAAAGACATGTGCCAGCTCAGTGTGGTTAAAAAAGGTTTCCGTTATATGGTGCAAATGCAAACAATGGAAATTTGCTCACTAAGAACCTGTGAACCACAATCCCAAACTGGCAGTTTGATTTTATGTGTACTGAATTGTTTACTTAAAGTAAACTTGTCTGACTTTAATGCACATCATTTCTTTTTTTTTTTAATATTACTTTTTCTAAAATCATAGTCCTACTTTAAAAAAAAAAAAACAATATATCTCCTTATGCACAGTATCATAATATATTGCAATATATTGTATCATGATTCGTATCGATCGACAGATTCTTGCCAATACACAGCCCTACTATTTACTGTAACTGTAATTTTGTTTGAAGCAAGATTTGGGTCTTTAACCAACCTTTATCTTGTCATTCCATGAAATAAAACTCTTAACAGGTTCTCAAACCAAGACTGAGGATTATGCAATATTTTGATTCAAGACAATCCAGTGGCTTTGGAGATGGCCGCTACCTAGAAATTTTCAGGTTTTTCATAGAAAGCTGTCTACTGGTTCTCTATGTTCATATCTAACTCTGGGTCTTGCAGCAGTAATTATTTTTCTATTCAAAGCAATTTCCATGTTTACACTCTTAAAGTGGTTATTCATTGGTTCACTAGAAACTTCATCTGCATCTTTACTTTAGAATTTGTTTATTTATACCTCCCAAATACTGCTTTGAGAACCCAAGAAATTAGATGCAGTATGATTGTTTTATGTTTTTTGGAAGTATGGTAGTTCTGTTTTGGACTATACTTCCTTTTTGTTTCGTTCTGCATTTATTTTTCCTGTTCATATGTTCCATACGTTCCAAGTCCCTACTAGGAATTGCTGCTACTCCCAGGTCACTTTTTAGCATAGGAAGGTGTAGTTCCATTTTTAAACTATGCTCTTAGGGCTCAAGGTGGGTATCAAGTCATGGTAGAGATTCAGCAATTCCTAAACGGGGTTCAATGTTACATTTGAAAGACATGAATTGCAACTAACACGTCTTCCAAACCTTTTCAGTAACCTGGCACATGCTGTGTCCAATGGACCATGGAGGTCATTTTACTTGGCTGACGAGGTAAAATGTGTGGCTGTAGCACGATTCATTGTATTTAGTAGAGTAGCGTACATAGGCAGGCCTCTTTATATTTTTTATTATGATTTGACAGTGACGCAGAATGAACCTAGTTGCTGCTAAATGGAAGGTTAAAGCACATTGTGTCACTTTTTGTATGATTAAAGCTGCAAAATGAGTGTAGATATCAGTAGGCATCATTTAATAAGAATCATTGATAATAAATCACACACCCCTTTTACCATCATAGGGCGCATCTCCCCAGCATCAGAGCAACAGCTGTGGTGTGTTTATGCTGATGGTGAGATGCAATATTTTCAGAAGTGATAACTGATTACTAGTTTGCAGAACAACTAACACATTTGTATGTTTATTTCAGTATGCAATGTATTCTAGCCTCCAAAAGCCATACGATTTCGTTGAGGTGAGTTCGTTCAAATCTCAATCAGATTTGTAGTGTGAAATAAGGCTTTTAATAATTTAGTCCAATCTGGAGGCTACAGTTAACATGCACCAATAGGCCATACACTTAACTTTGTCTGCAGTTACTGTACTCACTGGAGGAGATGGCTACATCTGTAAAAATGTACACTGCCATAGTTCCCATATCTGTACTGTACAGTCCCATAAGTACTGTAACATGGATTTGTCAGCCTATGAAGACATTTAGAGCATAACATTACTTTCAGGTGGACATGCTCTCTATCAGGAGGTGGTGGTGTGGACAACTGCTTGAGACCTTTACACTTGAAAGGTGTTGCATACTGCGTCCATATATTGCTATTTAATTATATTTGGTGCTCATGAAGATGGAAGCCAATATACTGATCTCATTTCTTTCTCTAGCCCTGCAAGACTAGCCGACACACCCATCTCACCCTCTCCATCTCCCCATATTAGCCACCACTTCCTATCACCAAGCAGCGAAAAGTATTATACTGTGTTCATATATTGCTATTTCCTTCTATTTGGTGCTCATTAAGATGGTAGCCAATATACTGATCTCTAATTTCTTTCTCTAGCCCTGCAGGACTAGCTGACACACCCATCTCACCCTTTCCATCTCCCCATGTCAGCCGCTCCTTCCAATCTCTAAGCTGTCCATCAGGCACACCCATTACAGAGGACAGTCCATTCTTGCCACTTGCAGTCCTTCAGCGTATTATTGAAGAGACTCTGAGTTTAGACATGGCTATGCTTGGCGTGTTCAACAGAGTTTCTAAAACTTTCCGGGAACTCGCAAAGCCATTCCACCCCTCAGTTTATATTAATGAGAGTTTGGCTGGGGACCTCAAACTTAAAGACAGTCTGATGCATGTAACTGTTCGAAAAATTTATAAGACTGCAGGTCGTGGCAGTGGCCTTGCACTACGCCTGAAAGGCTTTTCCAAAAGAAGAAACTGGCCGAGCGCACGCCTGGTGCTGAGGCACATGGCTTATGGCAGGTATCTGATTGAAGATGTCTGCCTACCATAGTGTTGTTCTCTGAGTCTGTGTGGTTAGAACAACGTCGTCAACACTTTTATTACTCCTTTCTTTTGTTTTATTTGACACGTTTTATTGTGTTATCCCTTTCAGTTTTGCATGCCAATAAATCTGTTTTATACTGTACGTACTACAATGTTCAAAAGTAAATTGATCAAGAGAAATTACAGTATTTTGTCTTTTTTTGAAAACATCTAAAGGGCCTGTGGGAAGAGTAAGTGAATCCTTGGAGTCAAATTGCGATAGCCTACTGTTTGAGCCTTCATAAAGTGTGTCTGGGTAACTGGACTGAAACTGCACAATGTCCCAAGTGTTATTTTAATCTATTCATTAGCCTATTAAATTCAGACATATTCTTCAACAACTGTATTGGTTTCGGACTGGATCTCAAAGGGTTCCTTTATTTAAGCAACTAACTTGTATCTAGGGGATGGCTATAGAGATAGCTGTGTCCTCAACTCGTAGAAGATAATGAACATGTAGGCTACTGCACAACCACAACATTCTCATATTTAGCTACTATGGAGCCTCCCTAAAATGATTGTTGTAATAACAGTAAATTAATCCTAATCAAGCCGCTCAAAAGCTGGTTTAGTCAGTTAGATGCTAGCTGATGTCTGCCTATGCTTAAAGACAAATTAGGACTGAGATAAACTTGTCCTACACGTAATTTTATTTATGTAATTGGATTAACATTCTGTAGATGGCTTAGCTTGCTAACGTTAGTTTTATGCTAACCGCAACATTACAGACTACTGATCTTATTTTGAAACTTCTGTTTGAGAAAACTAACTAGCGAATGTTGTTATATTATCCCGAATAGAATGTTATATTAACCCGGATGTTGGCAGTTTTATGCTAACCGCAACATTACAGACTACAGAAAAACTAACTAGCGAATGTTGTTATATTATCCCGAATAGAATGTTATATTAACCCGGATGTTGGCAGTTTTATGCTAACCGCAACATTACAGACTACTGATCTTATTTTGAAACTTCTGTTTGAGAAAAACTAACTAGCGAATGTTGTTATATTATCCCGAATAACTGGAGAATGTTGTTGTATTGTCCCAAATAACTGGAGAATGTTGTTATATTGTCCCAAATAACTGGAGAATGTTGTAATATCTCGAATAACTGGAGTGGGGGCGTTTCAGTCTGCGAAAACGCGGAAACCCCCACCAGCACGAGAACGCCCATTTGTGGCCGCAGTTGGATGTTATTGCATCTAAAGGACCCATGGATGGTCCGAACTGTGCAGGAGGTATCGAAGGAACTTGAATCGATGATGGCATGGCCATCGGAAAGACATGACTTGGATACACAATAGGTCCATAAGGGGGATATAATGCAGGAGGAGGAACAGGTACAGGATAATTTGGAAACATCCATGGAGGATTGCCTTGCCCTTGGCTAGGGACAGGCCCACCGCTTCTTATGAAACGCGAATCATTGGCTGGATAGATGGGATACAATGGCTGTTGGATTAAGGACCAAGGTGGAACATTGCCAAACTGAGTTGGATTCATACTCATTCCAGGAAGATTCTCTGAAGGCTGAAACTGAGAGTGAGCATACTGTGTAGCAACTGGTGCTGTTAACATTCGGGCCTCAGGCAGCTGTAAAGAACTGGGTTCTAATGATCCACCTCCTCCTTGTGGCAATGGTGTAGGCAGCATAGATCTTGGTGGAGGAGGGAGAGTACTTTGTCTGCTGAGTTGAGGAGGTGATGTAGATGGATCAACATAATGTCGGTTTGCCTCATGTTGTCTTAGGCATTCACCCAATTCCTGAACAAGAGATACTCTAGAATTATCATCCTCTTGATTATGTTCAACAACAGGAGATGTTGCCTTAGAACTCTGGTTGGAACTGATCGAAAAGGAAGAATTTTGACTTCTTATCTGCATTGTTCTCATACTCTGGCTCAGTTCTGACAACATTGCTTTTATTTGCTGTACGTCACAAGCAAGATCCCTCACCTCAGCCCGAGTCTCAGCTATGGCAGCCCCCTGTGATACTTCTAGAAGCACAGAATCAGACGTAGTTTGTCCTTGTGGACAAGATGGTTTCCTTGACTGAATCAAATAATCTCGATGCCATCTGGGGGGGTTTGATATCCGTTTAGGTCTCGTAGAATCATTTTGTTCCATCCTAGCAGCCTCTCCGGCTCGAAGGACCATGTAAATTTCTGATAAAACCTTTAGTTCAGGAAATGTGCTACCAGGATGGTGTGTCCATTAAAACACAGGGGTCCAATACTCAGTCCATTATCATTTATTGAAAGGCCACAGGGTGAATTGGAATCAGATAGAGTTGTATGGTTTCTATAAACAAAAGAACAAACAGAATCTTAAAGATAATTAACACCATAGAACTTCAACTAATAAATCCTTAATCACATAATACATTTCAGAATTAGACAAACAGAATCTCAAGAATTAACATAATAAAACAAAGCAAACAAACTTACATTGTCAGGAACACATAAACTCTACAAAGGCTCTCATTAGGAGAGAAAGAAAGGACAATCTGTTTCCATTGCATGTGCCACACACCATCACACCAAACAATAGTACCTTATCATTCATTAAGTGCACCTGAGGAGACTTAGCTCCTCCCCTGATTGGCAATGTCATGTGATCCATAGGAATTCTCAACAGTAAGGTTGCGCTGTTGACGCTCGCGCAGAGAAATCTACACACATGAGCGGAGCACACACACACACAGTTAACAACATACTCTGCCTATAAAAAATCTAAATGTGGAGTTTTTATATTTTAACATATGTTAAGCACTAAGCAGCCTCAATTATTTTTCCTGAATACCATCACGATTGAAAAAGTGACATTGATTTCCTACAACAGTTCAATAAACAGTTAAGATTAAGTCACTTACTGTTTATAAGCAATATTGGGTGTTTTTGTTCCATTTCAGCAGCGAAAATAGTTCCAAAGAAAAGTCACAGCAGAACCACGAAGCATCTCACAGGAACTCATCCTGTTTTCATTACTGAATGATTCAGCATTTTGAACGAATCGGTTGAGTCAAGGATTCAATGACCCATTCATAAACATCAACTGTCTCATTCTTGAATGAATCAACCGTTTGAACGAATCGTTTGAATTAATGAATCAATAACTCACTCATTTATACGGCCGCCTGCCGCCACCTATTGGCAGTTTAGTGTTATGTTTATAAGTAGCCTAGTATAATTCTTTTCAATATTTCTTATTTGCACATTTAAATCAATTTCATAACATTATTTTATGAAATTGTAATTTTTCAGTGTAAATGATTTAATTTCATCAGCCCTACCTAGGGTAACAGTATGCTTCATCTTTCATTTTAAATTCCTAAATTTGATCAATAAATTCAATTATTTAGAATAATAAGACACTATAGGGCATTTAATAATATTGGTGGATGGGGATGCCCTTAAAGGTGCATATATTACAATTTGCCTTTTTAAATATCAAAGCTGATTGAACACTGATGAGAATATTGCTTCAGAATAAAAAATAAATACATTTTAAAAATCCGGACAAGCAACTTTTTTACTCGGACAAGTGATTGACAGATTTACTTACTTGTCCGGAGGACAAGCACGTGAAAAGGCTTAAGGGGATAGTTTACTTTGAAATTAATTTTTGATATGTTTTAGCTTAACTCAAGGGCATCCAAGATGTAGGTGTCTTTGTTTCCACAGTAGTTTCAATTTTGATATTTTTAGGTTTGACTATCCCTTTAATGTCGAGCCCTGAATAATTTCCTACCCATCCCTTGCTGCCACTGAAAAAAAAAAAAAAAAAATACCTACCGACCCATGACCTCAACTGACAACCAACCGGAACCAAGTTTTTTTTTTTTAGGCCTCGTACACCAAACGTCTGTACTCTGTATTGAGCTGCTTCATGTCAATCACTGTATGCTGTATGCTTTCGAATCAGTACTGTGATGTCATACACCAATCGTCTGTACTCTGTACTGAGCTGCTTCATGTCAATCACTGTATGATGTATGCTTTCGAATCAGTACTGTGATGTCATACAATCGTCTGTACTCTGTACTGAGCTGCTTCATGTCAATCACTGCATGCTGTATGCTTTCGAATCAGTACTATGACGTCATACACCAATCGTCTGTAGCCTACTCTGTAACAGGCGCGGATTTATGGGCGGCCAGATTGACAGGTGGCCCACCCAAACAGATTATTAAAAACAATTTAAATTTTTAATTTTCATAATAATAATGAATTAAGTTTGGCCTTACGGCCCCCCAACACTTTATATGATATGACAAGCGCTGAGCGCGTCCATCTCTGGCTCAGCGCCAGCGAGCGCACAGTTTGAATCTGGCAGTGATGTCATGTCACTGTACATATTTTGTCCAGACTTCGACACCCTTGCAAGGAGAGTAGACGAGGCTCATTGTTCACATTGGTAAGACAAAGAATAGGGCCCGTCCACAGATTGCGCACTCAATTTTGTAATTTCAAATGTACGTTCATAATGGAAGCAACGTTGTCGCGCGGTCTGGCGTCTGATTGACTTGTCAAACGCGTGCGTTTCGACAGTCAAGGGACGCGCGATTTGCCATAAAATATAATATCTTGACGACATTTATAAAATATAACATCTTGACCATATTTAATGTTAACATATATTGCATAAATATTTTTATGTATAAGTATGTGTGAATATGACAAATATTATGCCCAGAGCTTTCAATCATTTTTTCATGTATTCTTCGGATGTTCATGCCTATTCCACTAGGCGTTGTAAAGATTTGTATCTTGCCTTTTGTAGAACTACAGCTAATCAATCTACACTGAAATACCAACGCATTCTCACCCCAAGGCGTCACCTTTGACCATGCTTCAATATTTGACGTTTCAGGCGCCCTTTAGCGTCACTTACATGACGCGATCCTACGGCGTCATCTAACTGACGCTAAAGGAAAGCGTCAGTTAGAGGACGCGGTTAGGTTTAGGTGTGGGGTGGGGGTAGGGTACACGCGATCCTAGGGCGTCATCGAACTGACGCTAAAGGGCGCCTAAAGCGTCAGATATTGAAGCATGTCCAAATGCTTCCCAAGGCGTCAGTTAGGTGACGCCTTGGGAGTGAGAATGGGCTGGAAATACAGAGGGAATTCCCTCTGGAATCATTTGGACCCTGTTTTAAAGACTACAATCACTATAAACACTTTTAAAAGAGAGCTGAAAAAAATGTTAACATATAATTAAGTTTATTTTGTTAATTTATTGTATTAACATGATTGATGTATTGATTATATTGTCTTGCTTGATCATGTAATTTTATGTCCATTTTAATGAGATTTTGGGGAAGTGGTTTTATAAGACCTTATGTCTTCTCACTTTCTGCCGCACAGTTTTTTTTTTTTTCGTTAATGGACTTGTAAAGTTGTATTTTAAATGTTATATGTGCAAATAAATAAAATCTAAAAGCTCGCATTCTTAACGTGTGCTTTGTGGTCATGGAAAATGCGCATGAGAAACTCCCGGGTTTGCAGCAAAACGTGTGTCCTCGACGTGTGATCTGCTATTTAAACGAGATTGTTTCTGTCTGCAGGTGTTTTAGGTTAACAGCCATATATTGTCTTATTATTCGAAATAATTGAATTTATTGATCGAATTTAGGAATTTAAAATGAAAGATGAAGCATACATTTAATTATATTGGGGGATGGATGCCCTTTAACGGTGCAGAAATTACAATATGGTGATTTAAATATCAAAGCTGATTGATCACTCATGAGAATATTGTTTCAGAATAAAAAAAAAATAAATAAAAAAAATGCTTTCAAATCAGTACTGATGTCATACACCAATCGTCTGTACTCTGTACTGAGCTGCTTCATGTCAATCACTGTATGATGTATGCTTTCGAATCAGTACTGTGATGTCATAATCGTCTGTACTCTGTACTGAGCTGCTTCTTGTCAATCACTGCATGCTGTATGCTTTCGAATCAGTACTGTGACATCATACACCAATCGTCTGTACTCTGTAGAGAGCTGTTTCAAGTCAATCACTGTGTGCTGTATGCTTTCGAATCAGTACTGTGACGTCATACACCAATCGTCTGTACTCTGTAACAGGCGCGGATTTATGGGCGGCCAGAGTGACAGGTGTCCCACCCAAACAGATTAATAAAAACAATTTAAATGTTTAATTTTCATAATAATAATGAATTAAGTTTGGCCATACGGCCCGCCCAACACTTTATATGATATGACAAGCGCTGAGCGCGTCCATCTCTGGCTCAGCGCCAGCGAGCGCACAGTTTGAATCTGGCAGTGATGTCATGTCACTGTACATATTTTGTCCAGACTTCGACACCCTTGCAAGGAGAGTAGACGAGGCTCATTGTTCACATGAACACCATGACTTGGTAAGACAAAGAATAGGGCCCGTTCACAGATCGCTTCTTTTGCGCACTCAAGTTTGTCATTTCAAATGTACGTTCTCATAATGGAAGCAACGTTGTCACGCGGTCAGGCGTCTGATTGACTCGTCAAACGCGTGCGTTTCGACAGCCAAGGGACGCGCGATTTGCCATAAAATATAACATCTTGACCATATTTAATGTTAACATATATTGCATAAATATTTGTATGTGTGAATATGACAAATATTATGCCCAGAGCTTTCAATCATTTTTTCATGTATTCTTCGGATGTTCATGCCTATTCCAGCCGTTGTAAAGATTTGTATCTTGCCTTTTGTAGAACTACAGCTAATCAATCTACACTGAAATACAGAGGGAATTCCCTCTGGAATCATTTGGACCCTGTTTTAAAGACTAAAATCACTATAAACACTTTTAAAAGAGAGCTGAAAAAATGTTAACATATAATTAAGTTTATTTTGTTAATTTGTTGTATTAACATGATTGATGTATTGATTATATTGTCTTGCTTGATCATGTAATTTTATGTCCATTTTAATGAGATTTTGGGGATAAGACCTCATGGTCTTCTCACTTTCTCCCGCACAGTTTTTTTTTTTTTTTTTTCCGTTAATGGACTTGTAAAGTTGTATTTTAAATGTTATATGTGCAAATAAATAAAATCTAAAAGCTCGCGTTCTTAACGTGCGCTTTGTGGTCACGGAAAATGCGCATGAGAAACTCCCGGTTTTGCAGCAAAACGTGTGTCCTCGACGTGTGATCTGATATTTAAACGAGATTGTTTCTGTCTGCAGGTGTTTTATGCTATATTAACAGCCAGTGTCTTATTATTCGAATTAATTGAATTTATTGATCGAGTTTAGGAATTTAAAATGAAAGATGAAGCATACATTTAATAATATTGGGGGATGGATGCCCTTTAACGGTGCAGAAATTACAATATGGTGATTTAAATATCAAAGCTGATTGATCACTCATGAGAATATTGTTTCAGAATAAAAAAAATAAAATATAAAAAATGCTTTCAAATCAGTACTGATTTTTTTTTCTTTTTTTTCTTCTTTCAAATCAGTACTGATGTCAGGCGTTAAAAAAAAATAAAATAAAAAATAAACTAAAAAAAAATGTGTTTGTTTCCGGTTTCCGACCGACCCTGTCAATTTATGTGCGACCCCAAATTATTTTATGAGCTTGGGGAAGAAATAATAAAAATTAAATAAATACACAAATAAAAAACTCTGAGGCGAACTATTAATTTACGTTTTTGTACAGCTCCGTCTTTTTATAGCACGCGATGTAAGATGCATCTTGTCCTCCAGCAATCTATTAACAAACGAGGCAGATATCGTTCGTCAAACTGAACTATAATACATATTATACAAGTCTTTTTTTGTAATTTAGGATATTTTTATTCATGTTCGCACACATACAAATACATGCATTCATATGCATGCACACACCACATACTAATACCTCCATCCGCCTATAGTTTTATAAAAAATCATCCTATCATGATCCAATCATGATCCCAATCACATCTTCTGCTGTCTAGCACTTCTTTCGCCATGTATTTGTTCGTTTCTTTCATTATTTTATGCAATCCAAAACACTCTAACCTGCCGCGGTTCGTATCTCTAGAGCCCGTCTAACTTGACCGCTTTTCCGGGACAAATGGATTTTTGAAGTACAAGTAAAAGAGAATTTTACTCGCCTCAACGGACAAGTAGCCTGAACATCAATAACAAACAAAAAAATAGCTAGGGAATCACTAAACCGAGAGAATGATTCTGATTTTATTACATTTATTGCAAGTTGCGATCGATTGTGGATAATAAATGTAGCAGGCCTACTGTATTACTGATGGTAAGGTTGCGCTGTTGACGCTCGCGCAGAGAAATCTACACACATGAGCGGAGCACACACACACACAGTTAACAACATACTCTGCCTATAAAAAATCTAAATGTGGAGTTTTTATATTTTAACATATGTTAAGCACTAAGCAGCCTCAATTATTTTTCCTGAATACCATCACGATTGAAAAAGTGACATTGATTTCCTACAACAGTTCAATAAACAGTTAAGATTAAGTCACTTACTGTTTATAAGCAATATTGGGTGTTTTTGTTCCATTTCAGCAGCGAAAATAGTTCCAAAGAAAAGTCACAGCAGAACCACGAAGCATCTCACAGGAACTCATCCTGTTTTCATTACTGAATGATTCAGCATTTTGAACGAATCGGTTGAGTCAAGGATTCAATGACCCATTCATAAACATCAACTGTCTCATTCTTGAATGAATCAACCGTTTGAACGAATCGTTTGAATTAATGAATCAATAACTCACTCATTTATACGGCCGCCTGCCGCCACCTATTGGCAGTTTAGTGTTATGTTTATAAGTAGCCTAGTATAATTCTTTTCAATATTTCTTATTTGCACATTTAAATCAATTTCATAACATTATTTTATGAAATTGTAATTTTTCAGTGTAAATGATTTAATTTCATCAGCCCTACCTAGGGTAACAGTATGCTTCATCTTTCATTTTAAATTCCTAAATTTGATCAATAAATTCAATTATTTAGAATAATAAGACACTATAGGGCATTTAATAATATTGGTGGATGGGGATGCCCTTAAAGGTGCATATATTACAATTTGCCTTTTTAAATATCAAAGCTGATTGAACACTGATGAGAATATTGCTTCAGAATAAAAAATAAATACATTTTAAAAATCCGGACAAGCAACTTTTTTACTCGGACAAGTGATTGACAGATTTACTTACTTGTCCGGAGGACAAGCACGTGAAAAGGCTTAAGGGGATAGTTTACTTTGAAATTAATTTTTGATATGTTTTAGCTTAACTCAAGGGCATCCAAGATGTAGGTGTCTTTGTTTCCACAGTAGTTTCAATTTTGATATTTTTAGGTTTGACTATCCCTTTAATGTCGAGCCCTGAATACCCATCCCTTGCTGCCACTGAAAAAAAAAAAAAAAAATTACCTACCGACCCATGACCTCAACTGACAACCAACCGGAACCAATTTTTTTTTTTTTTAGGCCTCGTACACCAATCGTCTGTACTCTGTACTCAGCTGCTTCATGTCAATCACTGTATGATGTATGCTTTCGAATCAGTACTGTGATGTCATACAATCGTCTGTACTCTGTACTGAGCTGCTTCATATCAATCACTGCATGCTGTATGCTTTCGAATCAGTACTATGACGTCATACACCAATCGTCTGTACTCTGTAACAGGCGCGGATTTATGGGCGGCCAGATTGACAGGTGGCCCACCCAAACAGATTATTAAAAACAATTTAAATTTTTAATTTTCATAATAATAATGAATTAAGTTTGGCCTTACGGCCCCCCAACACTTTATATGATATGACAAGCGCTGAGCGCGTCCATCTCTGGCTCAGCGCCAGCGAGCGCACAGTTTGAATCTGGCAGTGATGTCATGTCACTGTACATATTTTGTCCAGACTTCGACACCCTTGCAAGGAGAGTAGACGAGGCTCATTGTTCACATTGGTAAGACAAAGAACAGGGCCCGTCCACAGATTGCGCACTCAATTTTGTAATTTCAAATGTACGTTCATAATGGAAGCAACGTTGTCGCGCGGTCTGGCGTCTGATTGACTTGTCAAACGCGTGCGTTTCGACAGTCAAGGGACGCGCGATTTGCCATAAAATATAATATCTTGACGACATTTATAAAATATAACATCTTGACCATATTTAATGTTAACATATATTGCATAAATATTTTTATGTATAAGTATGTGTGAATATGACAAATATTATGCCCAGAGCTTTCAATCATTTTTTCATGTATTCTTCGGATGTTCATGCCTATTCCACTAGGCGTTGTAAAGATTTGTATCTTGCCTTTTGTAGAACTACAGCTAATCAATCTACACTGAAATACAGAGGGAATTCCCTCTGGAATCATTTGGACCCTGTTTTTAAAGACTACAATCACTATAAACACTTTTAAAAGAGAGCTGAAAAAAATGTTAACATATAATTAAGTTTATTTTGTTAATTTATTGTATTAACATGATTGATGTATTGATTATATTGTCTTGCTTGATCATGTAATTTTATGTCCATTTTAATGAGATTTTGGGGAAGTGGTTTTATAAGACCTCATGTCTTCTCACTTTCTGCCGCACAGTTTTTTTTTTTTTTTTTTCGTTAATGGACTTGTAAAGTTGTATTTTAAATGTTATATGTGCAAAAAAATAAAATCTAAAAGCTCGCGTTCTTAACGTGTGCTTTGTGGTCACGGAAAATGCGCATGAGAAACTCCCGGTTTTGCAGCAAAACGTGTGTCCTCGACGTGTGATCTGATATTTAAACGAGATTGTTTCTGTCTGCAGGTGTTTTATGCTATATTAACAGCCAGTGTCTTATTATTCGAATTAATTGAATTTATTGATCGAGTTTAGGAATTTAAAATGAAAGATGAAGCATACATTTAATAATATTGGGGGATGGATGCCCTTTAACGGTGCAGAAATTACAATATGGTGATTTAAATATCAAAGCTGATTGATCACTCATGAGAATATTGTTTCAGAATAAAAAAAATAAAATATAAAAAATGCTTTCAAATCAGTACTGATTTTTTTTCTTTTTTTTCTTCTTTCAAATCAGTACTGATGTCAGGCGTTAAAAAAATAAAAAAAATAAAAAATAAACTAAAAAAAAATGTGTTTGTTTCCGGTTTCCGACCGACCCTGTCAATTTATGTGCGACCCCAAATTATTTTATGAGCTTGGGGAAGAAATAATAAAAATTAAATAAATACACAAATAAAAAACTCTGAGGCGAACTATTAATTTACGTTTTTGTACAGCTCCGTCTTTTTATAGCACGCGATGTAAGATGCATCTTGTCCTCCAGCAATCTATTAACAAACGAGGCAGATATCGTTCGTCAAACTGAACTATAATACATATTATACAAGTCTTTTTTTGTAATTTAGGATATTTTTATTCATATTCGCACACATACAAATACATGCATTCATATGCATGCACACACCACATACTAATACCTCCATCCGCCTATAGTTTTATAAAAAATCATCCTATCATGATCCAATCATGATCCCAATCACATCTTCTGCTGTCTAGCACTTCTTTCGCCATGTATTTGTTCGTTTCTTTCATTATTTTATGCAATCCAAAACACTCTAACCTGCCGCGGTTCGTATCTCTAGAGCCCGTCTAACTTGACCGCTTTTCCGGGACAAATGGATTTTTGAAGTACAAGTAAAAGAGAATTTTACTCGCCTCAACGGACAAGTAGCCTGAACATCAATAACAAACAAAAAAATAGCTAGGGAATCACTAAACCGAGAGAATGATTCTGATTTTATTACATTTATTGCAAGTTGCGATCGATTGTGGATAATAAATGTAGCAGGCCTACTGTATTACTGATGGTAAGGTTGCGCTGTTGACGCTCGCGCAGAGAAATCTACACACATGAGCGGAGCACACACACACACAGTTAACAACATACTCTGCCTATAAAAAATCTAAATGTGGAGTTTTTATATTTTAACATATGTTAAGCACTAAGCAGCCTCAATTATTTTTCCTGAATACCATCACGATTGAAAAAGTGACATTGATTTCCTACAACAGTTCAATAAACAGTTAAGATTAAGTCACTTACTGTTTATAAGCAATATTGGGTGTTTTTGTTCCATTTCAGCAGCGAAAATAGTTCCAAAGAAAAGTCACAGCAGAACCACGAAGCATCTCACAGGAACTCATCCTGTTTTCATTACTGAATGATTCAGCATTTTGAACGAATCGGTTGAGTCAAGGATTCAATGACCCATTCATAAACATCAACTGTCTCATTCTTGAATGAATCAACCGTTTGAACGAATCGTTTGAATTAATGAATCAATAACTCACTCATTTATACGGCCGCCTGCCGCCACCTATTGGCAGTTTAGTGTTATGTTTATAAGTAGCCTAGTATAATTCTTTTCAATATTTCTTATTTGCACATTTAAATCAATTTCATAACATCATTTATTAAATTGTAATTTTTCAGTGTAAATGATTTAATTTCATCAGCCCTACCTAGGGTAACAGTATGCTTCATCTTTCATTTTAAATTCCTAAATTTGATCAATAAATTTAATTATTTAGAATAATAAGACACTATAGGGCATTTAATAATATTGGTGGATGGGGATGCCCTTAAAGGTGCATATATTACAATTTGCCTTTTTAAATATCAAAGCTGATTGAACACTGATGAGAATATTGCTTCAGAATAAAAAATAAATACATTTTAAAAATCCGGACAAGCAACTTTTTTACTCGGACAAGTGATTGACAGATTTACTTACTTGTCCGGAGGACAAGCACGTGAAAAGGCTTAAGGGGATAGTTTACTTTGAAATTAATTTTTGATATGTTTTAGCTTAACTCAAGGGCATCCAAGATGTAGGTGTCTTTGTTTCCACAGTAGTTTCAATTTTGATATTTTTAGGTTTGACTATCCCTTTAATGTCGAGCCCTGAATAATTTCCTACCCATCCCTTGCTGCCACTGAAAAAAAAAAAAAAAAAATTACCTACCGACCCATGACCTCAACTGACAACCAACCGGAACCAAGTTTTTTGTTTTTTTTAGGCCTCGTACACCAAACGTCTGTACTCTGTATTGAGCTGCTTCATGTCAATCACTGTATGCTGTATGCTTTCGAATCAGTACTGTGATGTCATACACCAATCGTCTGTACTCTGTACTGAGCTGTTTCATGTCAATCACTGTATGATGTTTGCTTTCGAATCAGTACTGTGATGTCATACAATCGTCTGTACTCTGTACTGAGCTGCTTCATGTCAATCACTGCATGCTGTATGCTTTCGAATCAGTACTATGACGTCATACACCAATCGTCTGTACTCTGTAACAGGCGCGGATTTATGGGCGGCCAGATTGACAGGTGGCCCACCCAAACAGATTATTAAAAACAATTTAAATTTTTAATTTTCATAATAATAATGAATTAAGTTTGGCCTTACGGCCCCCCAACACTTTATATGATATGACAAGCGCTGAGCGCGTCCATCTCTGGCTCAGCGCCAGCGAGCGCACAGTTTGAATCTGGCAGTGATGTCATGTCACTGTACATATTTTGTCCAGACTTCGACACCCTTGCAAGGAGAGTAGACGAGGCTCATTGTTCACATTGGTAAGACAAAGAATAGGGCCCGTCCACAGATTGCGCACTCAATTTTGTAATTTCAAATGTACGTTCATAATGGAAGCAACGTTGTCGCGCGGTCTGGCGTCTGATTGACTTGTCAAACGCGTGCGTTTCGACAGTCAAGGGACGCGCGATTTGCCATAAAATATAATATCTTGACGACATTTATAAAATATAACATCTTGACCATATTTAATGTTAACATATATTGCATAAATATTTTTATGTATAAGTATGTGTAATATGACAAATATTATGCCCAGAGCTTTCAATCATTTTTTCATGTATTCTTCGGATGTTCATGCCTATTCCACTAGGCGTTGTAAAGATTTGTATCTTGCCTTTTGTAGAACTACAGCTAATCAATCTACACTGAAATACAGAGGGAATTCCCTCTGGAATCATTTGGACCCTGTTTTAAAGACTACAATCACTATAAACACTTTTAAAAGAGAGCTGAAAAAAATGTTAACATATAATTGAGTTTATTTTGTTAATTTATTGTATTAACATGATTGATGTATTGATTATATTGTCTTGCTTGATCATGTAATTTTATGTCCATTTTAATGAGATTTTGGGGAAGTGGTTTTATAAGACCTCATGTCTTCTCACTTTCTGCCGCACAGTTTTTTTTTTTTTTTTCGTTAATGGACTTGTAAAGTTGTATTTTAAATGTTATATGTGCAAATAAATAAAATCTAAAAGCTCGCATTCTTAACGTGTGCTTTGTGGTCACGGAAAATGCGCATGAGAAACTCCCGGGTTTGCAGCAAAACGTGTGTCCTCGACGTGTGATCTGCTATTTAAACGAGATTGTTTCTGTCTGCAGGTGTTTTAGGTTAACAGCCATATATTGTCTTATTATTCGAAATAATTGAATTTATTGATCGAATTTAGGAATTTAAAATGAAAGATGAAGCATACATTTAATTATATTGGGGGATGGATGCCCTTTAACGGTGCAGAAATTACAATATGGTGATTTAAATATCAAAGCTGATTGATCACTCATGAGAATATTGTTTCAGAGTAAAAAAAAAAATAAATAAAAAAAATGCTTTCAAATCAGTACTGATGTCATACACCAATCGTCTGTACTCTGTACTGAGCTGCTTCATGTCAATCACTGTATGATGTATGCTTTCGAATCAGTACTGTGATGTCATAATCGTCTGTACTCTGTACTGAGCTGCTTCTTGTCAATCACTGCATGCTGTATGCTTTCGAATCAGTACTGTGACATCATACACCAATCGTCTGTACTCTGTAGAGAGCTGTTTCAAGTCAATCACTGTGTGCTGTATGCTTTCGAATCAGTACTGTGACGTCATACACCAATCGTCTGTACTCTGTAACAGGCGCGGATTTATGGGCGGCCAGAGTGACAGGTGTCCCACCCAAACAGATTTATAAAAACAATTTAAATGTTTAATTTTCATAATAATAATGAATTAAGTTTGGCCATACGGCCCGCCCAACACTTTATATGATATGACAAGCGCTGAGCGCGTCCATCTCTGGCTCAGCGCCAGCGAGCGCACAGTTTGAATCTGGCAGTGATGTCATGTCACTGTACATATTTTGTCCAGACTTGTACACCCTTGCGAGGAGTGTAGACGAGGCTCATTGTTCACATGAACACCATGACTTGGTAAGACAAAGAATAGGGCCCGTTCACAGATCGCTTCTTTTGCGCACTCAAGTTTGTCATTTCAAATGTACGTTCTCATAATGGAAGCAACGTTGTCACGCGGTCAGGCGTCTGATTGACTCGTCAAACGCGTGCGTTTCGACAGCCAAGGGACGCGCGATTTGCCATAAAATATAACATCTTGACCATATTTAATGTTAACATATATTGCATAAATATTTGTATGTGTGAATATGACAAATATTATGCCCAGAGCTTTCAATCATTTTTTCATGTATTCTTCGGATGTTCATGCCTATTCCAGGCGTTGTAAAGATTTGTATCTTGCCTTTTGTAGAACTACAGCTAATCAATCTACACTGAAATACAGAGGGAATTCCCTCTGGAATCATTTGGACCCTGTTTTAAAGACTAAAATCACTATAAACACTTTTAAAAGAGAGCTGAAAAAATGTTAACATATAATTAAGTTTATTTTGTTAATTTGTTGTATTAACATGATTGATGTATTGATTATATTGTCTTGCTTGATCATGTAATTTTATGTCCATTTTAATGAGATTTTGGGGATAAGACCTCATGGTCTTCTCACTTTCTCCCGCACAGTTTTTTTTTTTTTTCCGTTAATGGACTTGTAAAGTTGTATTTTAAATGTTATATGTGCAAATAAATAAAATCTAAAAGCTCGCGTTCTTAACGTGCGCTTTGTGGTCACGGAAAATGCGCATGAGAAACTCCCGGTTTTGCAGCAAAACGTGTGTCCTCGACGTGTGATCTGATATTTAAACGAGATTGTTTCTGTCTGCAGGTGTTTTATGCTATATTAACAGCCAGTGTCTTATTATTCGAATTAATTGAATTTATTGATCGAGTTTAGGAATTTAAAATGAAAGATGAAGCATACATTTAATAATATTGGGGGATGGATGCCCTTTAACGGTGCAGAAATTACAATATGGTGATTTAAATATCAAAGCTGATTGATCACTCATGAGAATATTGTTTCAGAATAAAAAAAATAAAATATAAAAAATGCTTTCAAATCAGTACTGATTTTTTTTTCTTTTTTTTTCTTCTTTCAAATCAGTACTGATGTCAGGCGTTAAAAAAAAAAAAAAAAAAAAAAAATAAACTAAAAAAAAAATGTGTTTGTTTCCGGTTTCCGACCGACCCTGTCAATTTATGTGCGACCCCAAATTATTTTATGAGCTTGGGGAAGAAATAATAAAAATTAAATAAATACACAAATAAAAAACTCTGAGGCGAACTATTAATTTACGTTTTTGTACAGCTCCGTCTTTTTATAGCACGCGATGTAAGATGCATCTTGTCCTCCAGCAATCTATTAACAAACGAGGCAGATATCGTTCGTCAAACTGAACTATAATACATATTATACAAGTCTTTTTTTGTAATTTAGGATATTTTTATTCATGTTCGCACACATACAAATACATGCATTCATATGCATGCACACACCACATACTAATACCTCCATCCGCCTATAGTTTTATAAAAAATCATCCTATCATGATCCAATCATGATCCCAATCACATCTTCTGCTGTCTAGCACTTCTTTCGCCATGTATTTGTTCGTTTCTTTCATTATTTTATGCAATCCAAAACACTCTAACCTGCCGCGGTTCGTATCTCTAGAGCCCGTCTAACTTGACCGCTTTTCCGGGACAAATGGATTTTTGAAGTACAAGTAAAAGAGAATTTTACTCGCCTCAACGGACAAGTAGCCTGAACATCAATAACAAACAAAAAAATAGCTAGGGAATCACTAAACCGAGAGAATGATTCTGATTTTATTACATTTATTGCAAGTTGCGATCGATTGTGGATAATAAATGTAGCAGGCCTACTGTATTACTGATGGTAAGGTTGCGCTGTTGACGCTCGCGCAGAGAAATCTACACACATGAGCGGAGCACACACACACACAGTTAACAACATACTCTGCCTATAAAAAATCTAAATGTGGAGTTTTTATATTTTAACATATGTTAAGCACTAAGCAGCCTCAATTATTTTTCCTGAATACCATCACGATTGAAAAAGTGACATTGATTTCCTACAACAGTTCAATAAACAGTTAAGATTAAGTCACTTACTGTTTATAAGCAATATTGGGTGTTTTTGTTCCATTTCAGCAGCGAAAATAGTTCCAAAGAAAAGTCACAGCAGAACCACGAAGCATCTCACAGGAACTCATCCTGTTTTCATTACTGAATGATTCAGCATTTTGAACGAATCGGTTGAGTCAAGGATTCAATGACCCATTCATAAACATCAACTGTCTCATTCTTGAATGAATCAACCGTTTGAACGAATCGTTTGAATTAATGAATCAATAACTCACTCATTTATACGGCCGCCTGCCGCCACCTATTGGCAGTTTAGTGTTATGTTTATAAGTAGCCTAGTATAATTCTTTTCAATATTTCTTATTTGCACATTTAAATCAATTTCATAACATTATTTTATGAAATTGTAATTTTTCAGTGTAAATGATTTAATTTCATCAGCCCTACCTAGGGTAACAGTATGCTTCATCTTTCATTTTAAATTCCTAAATTTGATCAATAAATTCAATTATTTAGAATAATAAGACACTATAGGGCATTTAATAATATTGGTGGATGGGGATGCCCTTAAAGGTGCATATATTACAATTTGCCTTTTTAAATATCAAAGCTGATTGAACACTGATGAGAATATTGCTTCAGAATAAAAAATAAATACATTTTAAAAATCCGGACAAGCAACTTTTTTACTCGGACAAGTGATTGACAGATTTACTTACTTGTCCGGAGGACAAGCACGTGAAAAGGCTTAAGGGGATAGTTTACTTTGAAATTAATTTTTGATATGTTTTAGCTTAACTCAAGGGCATCCAAGATGTAGGTGTCTTTGTTTCCACAGTAGTTTCAATTTTGATATTTTTAGGTTTGACTATCCCTTTAATGTCGAGCCCTGAATAATTTCCTACCCATCCCTTGCTGCCACTGAAAAAAAAAAAAAAAAAAATTACCTACCGACCCATGACCTCAACTGACAACCAACCGGAACCAAGTTTTTTTTTTTTTAGGCCTCGTACACCAAACGTCTGTACTCTGTATTGAGCTGCTTCATGTCAATCACTGTATGCTGTATGCTTTCGAATCAGTACTGTGATGTCATACACCAATCGTCTGTACTCTGTACTGAGCTGCTTCATGTCAATCACTGTATGATGTTTGCTTTCGAATCAGTACTGTGATGTCATACAATCGTCTGTACTCTGTACTGAGCTGCTTCATGTCAATCACTGCATGCTGTATGCTTTCGAATCAGTACTATGACGTCATACACCAATCGTCTGTACTCTGTAACAGGCGCGGATTTATGGGCGGCCAGATTGACAGGTGGCCCACCCAAACAGATTATTAAAAACAATTTAAATTTTTAATTTTCATAATAATAATGAATTAAGTTTGGCCTTACGGCCCCCCAACACTTTATATGATATGACAAGCGCTGAGCGCGTCCATCTCTGGCTCAGCGCCAGCGAGCGCACAGTTTGAATCTGGCAGTGATGTCATGTCACTGTACATATTTTGTCCAGACTTCGACACCCTTGCAAGGAGAGTAGACGAGGCTCATTGTTCACATTGGTAAGACAAAGAATAGGGCCCGTCCACAGATTGCGCACTCAATTTTGTAATTTCAAATGTACGTTCATAATGGAAGCAACGTTGTCGCGCGGTCTGGCGTCTGATTGACTTGTCAAACGCGTGCGTTTCGACAGTCAAGGGACGCGCGATTTGCCATAAAATATAATATCTTGACGACATTTATAAAATATAACATCTTGACCATATTTAATGTTAACATATATTGCATAAATATTTTTATGTATAAGTATGTGTAATATGACAAATATTATGCCCAGAGCTTTCAATCATTTTTTCATGTATTCTTCGGATGTTCATGCCTATTCCACTAGGCGTTGTAAAGATTTGTATCTTGCCTTTTGTAGAACTACAGCTAATCAATCTACACTGAAATACAGAGGGAATTCCCTCTGGAATCATTTGGACCCTGTTTTAAAGACTACAATCACTATAAACACTTTTAAAAGAGAGCTGAAAAAAATGTTAACATATAATTAAGTTTATTTTGTTAATTTATTGTATTAACATGATTGATGTATTGATTATATTGTCTTGCTTGATCATGTAATTTTATGTCCATTTTAATGAGATTTTGGGGAAGTGGTTTTATAAGACCTCATGTCTTCTCACTTTCTGCCGCACAGTTTTTTTTTTTTTTTCGTTAATGGACTTGTAAAGTTGTATTTTAAATGTTATATGTGCAAATAAATAAAATCTAAAAGCTCGCATTCTTAACGTGTGCTTTGTGGTCACGGAAAATGCGCATGAGAAACTCCCGGGTTTGCAGCAAAACGTGTGTCCTCGACGTGTGATCTGCTATTTAAACGAGATTGTTTCTGTCTGCAGGTGTTTTAGGTTAACAGCCATATATTGTCTTATTATTCGAAATAATTGAATTTATTGATCGAATTTAGGAATTTAAAATGAAAGATGAAGCATACATTTAATTATATTGGGGGATGGATGCCCTTTAACGGTGCAGAAATTACAATATGGTGATTTAAATATCAAAGCTGATTGATCACTCATGAGAATATTGTTTCAGAGTAAAAAAAAAAATAAATAAAAAAAATGCTTTCAAATCAGTACTGATGTCATACACCAATCGTCTGTACTCTGTACTGAGCTGCTTCATGTCAATCACTGTATGATGTATGCTTTCGAATCAGTACTGTGATGTCATAATCGTCTGTACTCTGTACTGAGCTGCTTCTTGTCAATCACTGCATGCTGTATGCTTTCGAATCAGTACTGTGACATCATACACCAATCGTCTGTACTCTGTAGAGAGCTGTTTCAAGTCAATCACTGTGTGCTGTATGCTTTCGAATCAGTACTGTGACGTCATACACCAATCGTCTGTACTCTGTAACAGGCGCGGATTTATGGGCGGCCAGAGTGACAGGTGTCCCACCCAAACAGATTTATAAAAACAATTTAAATGTTTAATTTTCATAATAATAATGAATTAAGTTTGGCCATACGGCCCGCCCAACACTTTATATGATATGACAAGCGCTGAGCGCGTCCATCTCTGGCTCAGCGCCAGCGAGCGCACAGTTTGAATCTGGCAGTGATGTCATGTCACTGTACATATTTTGTCCAGACTTGTACACCCTTGCGAGGAGTGTAGACGAGGCTCATTGTTCACATGAAGACCATGACTTGGTAAGACAAAGAATAGGGCCCGTTCACAGATCGCTTCTTTTGCGCACTCAAGTTTGTCATTTCAAATGTACGTTCTCATAATGGAAGCAACGTTGTCGCGCGGTCAGGCGTCTGATTGACTCGTCAAACGCGTGCGTTTCGACAGCCAAGGGACGCGCGATTTGCCATAAAATATAACATCTTGACCATATTTAATGTTAACATATATTGCATAAATATTTGTATGTGTGAATATGACAAATATTATGCCCAGAGCTTTCAATCATTTTTTCATGTATTCTTCGAATGTTCATGCCTATTCCACTAGGCGTTGTAAAGATTTGTATCTTGCCTTTTGTAGAACTACAGCTAATCAATCTACACTGAAATACAGAGGGAATTCCCTCTGGAATCAGTTGGACCCTGTTTTAAAGACTAAAATCACTATAAACACTTTTAAAAGAGAGCTGAAAAAATGTTAACATATAATTAAGTTTATTTTGTTAATTTGTTGTATTAACATGATTGATGTATTGATTATATTGTCTTGCTTGATCATGTAATTTTATGTCCATTTTAATGAGATTTTGGGGATAAGACCTCATGGTCTTCTCACTTTCTCCCGCACAGTTTTTTTTTTTCCGTTAATGGACTTGTAAAGTTGTATTTTAAATGTTATATGTGCAAATAAATAAAATCTAAAAGCTCGCGTTCTTAACGTGCGCTTTGTGGTCACGGAAAATGCGCATGAGAAACTCCCGGTTTTGCAGCAAAACGTGTGTCCTCGACGTGTGATCTGATATTTAAACGAGATTGTTTCTGTCTGCAGGTGTTTTATGCTATATTAACAGCCAGTGTCTTATTATTAGAATTAATTGAATTTATTGATCGAGTTTAGGAATTTAAAATGAAAGATGAAGCATACATTTAATAATATTGGGGGATGGATGCCCTTTAACGGTGCAGAAATTACAATATGGTGATTTAAATATCAAAGCTGATTGATCACTCATGAGAATATTGTTTCAGAATAAAAAAAATAAAATATAAAACATGCTTTCAAATCAGTACTGATTTTTTTTCTTTTTTTTTCTTCTTTCAAATCAGTACTGATGTCAGGCGTTAAAAAAATAAAAAAATAAAAAATAAAAAATAAACTAAAAAAAATGTGTTTGTTTCCGGTTTCCGACCGACCCTGTCAATTTATGTGCGACCCCAAATTATTTTATGAGCTTGGGGAAGAAATAATAAAAATTAAATATATACACAAATAAAAAACTCTGAGGCGAACTATTAATTTACGTTTTTGTACAGCTCCGTCTTTTTATAGCACGCGATGTAAGATGCATCTTGTCCTCCAGCAATCTATTAACAAACGAGGCAGATATCGTTCGTCAAACTGAACTATAATACATATTATACAAGCAGGGCCGGCCCGAGGCATAAGCGAACTAAGCGGCTGCTTGGGGCCCCCTGGCCACCAGGGGGCCCCCTAATCGAGGTTATTTTTTATTTTTATTTTTTTAGATGACTTAAACAAGTGACATAAATCAATGAATGAATGAATATGACTGAATGAATAGTTCAAGACAACAAAATTCTGATTTAATGGTCAATATACCTGCCTACAAGTTACAACTGCTGCTCTGTCTGCCAGCGTTTAAGTCAGACGCATAATCTTCTAGACACCTCGCGCGTGCATAGACAATTCGTGCGCAACTGCGCCTAGTCACGGTATCGGTTTAAGTTGGAGAAAATAGCCCGCAGGAGAACTTATCCTTCAAGGTGTAAGGGTAGCAGTTTGAATAAATAATAAACATAGCAGTTTGAACTCTTCTCCACTTTATTATACCACACATCAGATCTCCAAACACCCGCGACACTCCAGTAGCCTAGCAAGTGCGCACGACCCATCTACGGCAAGCCCCGAGGGGAAAAATACATTGCATACACACATACAACGAGCGCCAGAACATCATAACCGGTATTATAGTAACAGACTGTGTTGATTATGTCATGTACTATATAACAAAGTCTGTTACAATAATAATAATAACAATAATAAAGATTTTGAGGATAGTTACTCTGTATTGAGACAGTTGAGAAATAGGCTAGTAATATTTTTAGTTTTCAACAATAGCTGAGACCCAGAAAGTTTTTTTTTTTTAATTTAGTTTTTTTTTTCATTTCATCACATTGTTTAAAGCATAATAAACAAATGGTAAAAAAAAAAAAACCTTTTTGAAAAATTATATTTTATTCATATGTAATACTTTGTCCTCTGTAGTGGACACCAGGACTCAGTTGTTAAAATTAAATGACATACAATGTGTAGGCAAAAACAATGGGATTTTTTTTCCAATCACCAATACATTTTGGGGTTTCAGGATTTTTTTGAACTAAAATTTGTATAAAGATGATTATCAACTATGTTATGAAAGATATAATGGAATTAATTGATACACCAATTTACTTTATGCAATATATGGGTAAAATTGGCATAAATTAATATTCCCATTCAATGCAAAGTATCTATACACTGTATCTAATTTGCACATTAATGTGTTCTTGGAGCAACATTTAATGAGGAAAGAAGTGTAAGCATTGGCGTAATAATAAGCAACATTTTAATAATAATATCTAATATGTCATAAGAATATTGAGGTATAATTTATTTACATATTCACTTGTTATGTCTCCCAGAATGCCTGATAAACATGATTTATGTCCTGATGTTCTCTACAGTGGACATGAATGAAATCAATGCCCTGTAACGGAAAGTCATTTTTTTCATTTGAAACCCCATAACATTTTCATGAGATGTTGGTTGATGAAATACAATTTGAAAAGTAGTTAGATTTAAATTATAATTACAATATATTACCATATTTCAATAAGAGTGCTACATTTGATCACTAAATTAATGTTAGACATTTTTAAAGACCAAGGAGAAGTTGTTTTCATGGTGAAACCTCCAAACATTTGGTATCTCTGTATTGCCCTGAATGTGCTCTTTACAGGACATCCAGAAAAAAAATGTGACATGCATGGTGTCAGAGAAATACACTAAAATATAATGTCCACTACAGTGGACAAAAGTCTATTCCTGGGTCCCAGGAGGATAGGCCAAAGTATCATTGCTCTTACGTTTCTAATTTCTCAGTTTTGTCATAATTTTAGCAAATAATTTATTGTATATGTTTTGAGACAGTTTTAAGACTGTTTTCAAACTTTTTTATTTAAGTAGGCATCTATTTTTTTATTAATACATAACCTCAGTGTATTCATTTATAATGTATCATTTTTGCGTGACATTTATGTCAATAATCGTCAAACACAGGTGACTCCGCGTCGTGGGAGGGGCCCCCAAATCAAATTCTGCTTAGGGCCCCCAAAAGGCTCGGGCCGGCGCTGTATACAAGTCTTTTTTTGTAATTTAGGATATTTTTATTCATGTTCGCACACATACAAATACATGCATTCATATGCATGCACACACCACATACTAATACCTCCATCCGCCTATAGTTTTATAAAAAATCATCCTATCATGATCCAATCATGATCCCAATCACATCTTCTGCTGTCTAGCACTTCTTTCGCCATGTATTTGTTCGTTTCTTTCATTATTTTATGCAATCCAAAACACTCTAACCTGCCGCGGTTCGTATCTCTAGAGCCCGTCTAACTTGACCGCTTTTCCGGGACAAATGGATTTTTGAAGTACAAGTAAAAGAGAATTTTACTCGCCTCAACGGACAAGTAGCCTGAACATCAATAACAAACAAAAAAATAGCTAGGGAATCACTAAACCGAGAGAATGATTCTGATTTTATTACATTTATTGCAAGTTGCGATCGATTGTGGATAATAAATGTAGCAGGCCTACTGTATTACTGATGGTAAGGTTGCGCTGTTGACGCTCGCGCAGAGAAATCTACACACATGAGCGGAGCACACACACACACAGTTAACAACATACTCTGCCTATAAAAAATCTAAATGTGGAGTTTTTATTTTTTTGCCAGCAGCCATATCACCCTGTAGCCCAAGACTGGTTGCCCACTGAAGCTAAGCAGGGCTGAGCCTGGTTAGTACCTGGATGGGAGACCTTCTGAGAAAGCCAGGTTGCTGCTGGAAGAGGTGTTAGTGAGGCCAGCAGGGGGTGCTCACCCTGTGGTCTGTGTGGGTCCTAACGCCCCAGTATAGTAATGGGGATACTATACTGTCAAAAGAGCACCGTCCTTCGGATGAGACGTTAAACCGAGGTCCTGACTCTCTGTGGTCATTAAAAATCCCAGGATGTCTTTCGAAAGAGTAGGGGTGTAACCCCGGCATCCTGGCCAAATTTGCCCAGTGGCCTCTGTCCATCATGGCCTCCTAATCATCCCCATATATATATACCAATTGGCTTCATCACTGTCTCCTCTCCACCAGTAAGCTGGTGTGTGGTGAGCGTTCTGGCGCACTATGGCAGCCGTCGCATCATCCAGGTGGATGCTGCACACTGGTGGTGGTTGAGGAGATTCCCCCCTCTATGTGAAGCGCTTTGAGTGTCCAGAAAGGCGCTATATAAATGTGATGAATTATTATTATTATTATTTATATTTTAACATATGTTAAGCACTAAGCAGCCTCAATTATTTTTCCTGAATACCATCACGATTGAAAAAGTGACATTGATTTCCTACAACAGTTCAATAAACAGTTAAGATTAAGTCACTTACTGTTTATAAGCAATATTGGGTGTTTTTGTTCCATTTCAGCAGCGAAAATAGTTCCAAAGAAAAGTCACAGCAGAACCACGAAGCATCTCACAGGAACTCATCCTGTTTTCATTACTGAATGATTCAGCATTTTGAACGAATCGGTTGAGTCAAGGATTCAATGACCCATTCATAAACATCAACTGTCTCATTCTTGAATGAATCAACCGTTTGAACGAATCGTTTGAATTAATGAATCAATAACTCACTCATTTATACGGCCGCCTGCCGCCACCTATTGGCAGTTTAGTGTTATGTTTATAAGTAGCCTAGTATAATTCTTTTCAATATTTCTTATTTGCACATTTAAATCAATTTCATAACATTATTTTATGAAATTGTAATTTTTCAGTGTAAATGATTTAATTTCATCAGCCCTACCTAGGGTAACAGTATGCTTCATCTTTCATTTTAAATTCCTAAATTTGATCAATAAATTCAATTATTTAGAATAATAAGACACTATAGGGCATTTAATAATATTGGTGGATGGGGATGCCCTTAAAGGTGCATATATTACAATTTGCCTTTTTAAATATCAAAGCTGATTGAACACTGATGAGAATATTGCTTCAGAATAAAAAATAAATACATTTTAAAAATCCGGACAAGCAACTTTTTTACTCGGACAAGTGATTGACAGATTTACTTACTTGTCCGGAGGACAAGCACGTGAAAAGGCTTAAGGGGATAGTTTACTTTGAAATTAATTTTTGATATGTTTTAGCTTAACTCAAGGGCATCCAAGATGTAGGTGTCTTTGTTTCCACAGTAGTTTCAATTTTGATATTTTTAGGTTTGACTATCCCTTTAATGTCGAGCCCTGAATAATTTCCTACCCATCCCTTGCTGCCACTGAAAAAAAAAAAAAAAAAAAATAATTACCTACCGACCCATGACCTCAACTGACAACCAACCGGAACCAAGTTTTTTTTTTTTAGGCCTCGTACACCAAACGTCTGTACTCTGTATTGAGCTGCTTCATGTCAATCACTGTATGCTGTATGCTTTCGAATCAGTACTGTGATGTCATACACCAATCGTCTGTACTCTGTACTGAGCTGCTTCATGTCAATCACTGTATGATGTATGCTTTCGAATCAGTACTGTGATGTCATACAATCGTCTGTACTCTGTACTGAGCTGCTTCATGTCAATCACTGCATGCTGTATGCTTTCGAATCAGTACTATGACGTCATACACCAATCGTTTGTACTCTGTAACAGGCGCGGATTTATGGGCGGCCAGATTGACAGGTGGCCCACCCAAACAGATTATTAAAAACAATTTAAATTTTTAATTTTCATAATAATAATGAATTAAGTTTGGCCTTACGGCCCCCCAACACTTTATATGATATGACAAGCGCTGAGCGCGTCCATCTCTGGCTCAGCGCCAGCGAGCGCACAGTTTGAATCTGGCAGTGATGTCATGTCACTGTACATATTTTGTCCAGACTTCGACACCCTTGCAAGGAGAGTAGACGAGGCTCATTGTTCACATTGGTAAGACAAAGAATAGGGCCCGTCCACAGATTGCGCACTCAATTTTGTAATTTCAAATGTACGTTCATAATGGAAGCAACGTTGTCGCGCGGTCTGGCGTCTGATTGACTTGTCAAACGCGTGCGTTTCGACAGTCAAGGGACGCGCGATTTGCCATAAAATATAATATCTTGACGACATTTATAAAATATAACATCTTGACCATATTTAATGTTAACATATATTGCATAAATATTTTTATGTATAAGTATGTGTGAATATGACAAATATTATGCCCAGAGCTTTCAATCATTTTTTCATGTATTCTTCGGATGTTCATGCCTATTCCACTAGGCGTTGTAAAGATTTGTATCTTGCCTTTTGTAGAACTACAGCTAATCAATCTACACTGAAATACAGAGGGAATTCCCTCTGGAATCATTTGGACCCTGTTTTAAAGACTACAATCACTATAAACACTTTTAAAAGAGAGCTGAAAAAAATGTTAACATATAATTAAGTTTATTTTGTTAATTTATTGTATTAACATGATTGATGTATTGATTATATTGTCTTGCTTGATCATGTAATTTTATGTCCATTTTAATGAGATTTTGGGGAAGTGGTTTTATAAGACCTTATGTCTTCTCACTTTCTGCCGCACAGTTTTTTTTTTTTTTCGTTAATGGACTTGTAAAGTTGTATTTTAAATGTTATATGTGCAAATAAATAAAATCTAAAAGCTCGCATTCTTAACGTGTGCTTTGTGGTCATGGAAAATGCGCATGAGAAACTCCCGGGTTTGCAGCAAAACGTGTGTCCTCGACGTGTGATCTGCTATTTAAACGAGATTGTTTCTGTCTGCAGGTGTTTTAGGTTAACAGCCATATATTGTCTTATTATTCGAAATAATTGAATTTATTGATCGAATTTAGGAATTTAAAATGAAAGATGAAGCATACATTTAATTATATTGGGGGATGGATGCCCTTTAACGGTGCAGAAATTACAATATGGTGATTTAAATATCAAAGCTGATTGATCACTCATGAGAATATTGTTTCAGAATAAAAAAAAAATAAATAAAAAAATGCTTTCAAATCAGTACTGATGTCATACACCAATCGTCTGTACTCTGTACTGAGCTGCTTCATGTCAATCACTGTATGATGTATGCTTTCGAATCAGTACTGTGATGTCATAATCGTCTGTACTCTGTACTGAGCTGCTTCTTGTCAATCACTGCATGCTGTATGCTTTCGAATCAGTACTGTGACATCATACACCAATCGTCTGTACTCTGTAGAGAGCTGTTTCAAGTCAATCACTGTGTGCTGTATGCTTTCGAATCAGTACTGTGACGTCATACACCAATCGTCTGTACTCTGTAACAGGCGCGGATTTATGGGCGGCCAGAGTGACAGGTGTCCCACCCAAACAGATTAATAAAAACAATTTAAATGTTTAATTTTCATAATAATAATGAATTAAGTTTGGCCATACGGCCCGCCCAACACTTTATATGATATGACAAGCGCTGAGCGCGTCCATCTCTGGCTCAGCGCCAGCGAGCGCACAGTTTGAATCTGGCAGTGATGTCATGTCACTGTACATATTTTGTCCAGACTTCGACACCCTTGCAAGGAGAGTAGACGAGGCTCATTGTTCACATGAACACCATGACTTGGTAAGACAAAGAATAGGGCCCGTTCACAGATCGCTTCTTTTGCGCACTCAAGTTTGTCATTTCAAATGTACGTTCTCATAATGGAAGCAACGTTGTCACGCGGTCAGGCGTCTGATTGACTCGTCAAACGCGTGCGTTTCGACAGCCAAGGGACGCGCGATTTGCCATAAAATATAACATCTTGACCATATTTAATGTTAACATATATTGCATAAATATTTGTATGTGTGAATATGACAAATATTATGCCCAGAGCTTTCAATCATTTTTTCATGTATTCTTCGGATGTTCATGCCTATTCCAGCCGTTGTAAAGATTTGTATCTTGCCTTTTGTAGAACTACAGCTAATCAATCTACACTGAAATACAGAGGGAATTCCCTCTGGAATCATTTGGACCCTGTTTTAAAGACTAAAATCACTATAAACACTTTTAAAAGAGAGCTGAAAAAATGTTAACATATAATTAAGTTTATTTTGTTAATTTGTTGTATTAACATGATTGATGTATTGATTATATTGTCTTGCTTGATCATGTAATTTTATGTCCATTTTAATGAGATTTTGGGGATAAGACCTCATGGTCTTCTCACTTTCTCCCGCACAGTTTTTTTTTTTTTTTTTTCCGTTAATGGACTTGTAAAGTTGTATTTTAAATGTTATATGTGCAAATAAATAAAATCTAAAAGCTCGCGTTCTTAACGTGCGCTTTGTGGTCACGGAAAATGCGCATGAGAAACTCCCGGTTTTGCAGCAAAACGTGTGTCCTCGACGTGTGATCTGATATTTAAACGAGATTGTTTCTGTCTGCAGGTGTTTTATGCTATATTAACAGCCAGTGTCTTATTATTCGAATTAATTGAATTTATTGATCGAGTTTAGGAATTTAAAATGAAAGATGAAGCATACATTTAATAATATTGGGGGATGGATGCCCTTTAACGGTGCAGAAATTACAATATGGTGATTTAAATATCAAAGCTGATTGATCACTCATGAGAATATTGTTTCAGAATAAAAAAAATAAAATATAAAAAATGCTTTCAAATCAGTACTGATTTTTTTTTCTTTTTTTTCTTCTTTCAAATCAGTACTGATGTCAGGCGTTAAAAAAAAATAAAATAAAAAATAAACTAAAAAAAAATGTGTTTGTTTCCGGTTTCCGACCGACCCTGTCAATTTATGTGCGACCCCAAATTATTTTATGAGCTTGGGGAAGAAATAATAAAAATTAAATAAATACACAAATAAAAAACTCTGAGGCGAACTATTAATTTACGTTTTTGTACAGCTCCGTCTTTTTATAGCACGCGATGTAAGATGCATCTTGTCCTCCAGCAATCTATTAACAAACGAGGCAGATATCGTTCGTCAAACTGAACTATAATACATATTATACAAGTCTTTTTTTGTAATTTAGGATATTTTTATTCATGTTCGCACACATACAAATACATGCATTCATATGCATGCACACACCACATACTAATACCTCCATCCGCCTATAGTTTTATAAAAAATCATCCTATCATGATCCAATCATGATCCCAATCACATCTTCTGCTGTCTAGCACTTCTTTCGCCATGTATTTGTTCGTTTCTTTCATTATTTTATGCAATCCAAAACACTCTAACCTGCCGCGGTTCGTATCTCTAGAGCCCGTCTAACTTGACCGCTTTTCCGGGACAAATGGATTTTTGAAGTACAAGTAAAAGAGAATTTTACTCGCCTCAACGGACAAGTAGCCTGAACATCAATAACAAACAAAAAAATAGCTAGGGAATCACTAAACCGAGAGAATGATTCTGATTTTATTACATTTATTGCAAGTTGCGATCGATTGTGGATAATAAATGTAGCAGGCCTACTGTATTACTGATGGTAAGGTTGCGCTGTTGACGCTCGCGCAGAGAAATCTACACACATGAGCGGAGCACACACACACACAGTTAACAACATACTCTGCCTATAAAAAATCTAAATGTGGAGTTTTTATATTTTAACATATGTTAAGCACTAAGCAGCCTCAATTATTTTTCCTGAATACCATCACGATTGAAAAAGTGACATTGATTTCCTACAACAGTTCAATAAACAGTTAAGATTAAGTCACTTACTGTTTATAAGCAATATTGGGTGTTTTTGTTCCATTTCAGCAGCGAAAATAGTTCCAAAGAAAAGTCACAGCAGAACCACGAAGCATCTCACAGGAACTCATCCTGTTTTCATTACTGAATGATTCAGCATTTTGAACGAATCGGTTGAGTCAAGGATTCAATGACCCATTCATAAACATCAACTGTCTCATTCTTGAATGAATCAACCGTTTGAACGAATCGTTTGAATTAATGAATCAATAACTCACTCATTTATACGGCCGCCTGCCGCCACCTATTGGCAGTTTAGTGTTATGTTTATAAGTAGCCTAGTATAATTCTTTTCAATATTTCTTATTTGCACATTTAAATCAATTTCATAACATTATTTTATGAAATTGTAATTTTTCAGTGTAAATGATTTAATTTCATCAGCCCTACCTAGGGTAACAGTATGCTTCATCTTTCATTTTAAATTCCTAAATTTGATCAATAAATTCAATTATTTAGAATAATAAGACACTATAGGGCATTTAATAATATTGGTGGATGGGGATGCCCTTAAAGGTGCATATATTACAATTTGCCTTTTTAAATATCAAAGCTGATTGAACACTGATGAGAATATTGCTTCAGAATAAAAAATAAATACATTTTAAAAATCCGGACAAGCAACTTTTTTACTCGGACAAGTGATTGACAGATTTACTTACTTGTCCGGAGGACAAGCACGTGAAAAGGCTTAAGGGGATAGTTTACTTTGAAATTAATTTTTGATATGTTTTAGCTTAACTCAAGGGCATCCAAGATGTAGGTGTCTTTGTTTCCACAGTAGTTTCAATTTTGATATTTTTAGGTTTGACTATCCCTTTAATGTCGAGCCCTGAATACCCATCCCTTGCTGCCACTGAAAAAAAAAAAAAAAAATTACCTACCGACCCATGACCTCAACTGACAACCAACCGGAACCAATTTTTTTTTTTTTTAGGCCTCGTACACCAATCGTCTGTACTCTGTACTCAGCTGCTTCATGTCAATCACTGTATGATGTATGCTTTCGAATCAGTACTGTGATGTCATACAATCGTCTGTACTCTGTACTGAGCTGCTTCATATCAATCACTGCATGCTGTATGCTTTCGAATCAGTACTATGACGTCATACACCAATCGTCTGTACTCTGTAACAGGCGCGGATTTATGGGCGGCCAGATTGACAGGTGGCCCACCCAAACAGATTATTAAAAACAATTTAAATTTTTAATTTTCATAATAATAATGAATTAAGTTTGGCCTTACGGCCCCCCAACACTTTATATGATATGACAAGCGCTGAGCGCGTCCATCTCTGGCTCAGCGCCAGCGAGCGCACAGTTTGAATCTGGCAGTGATGTCATGTCACTGTACATATTTTGTCCAGACTTCGACACCCTTGCAAGGAGAGTAGACGAGGCTCATTGTTCACATTGGTAAGACAAAGAACAGGGCCCGTCCACAGATTGCGCACTCAATTTTGTAATTTCAAATGTACGTTCATAATGGAAGCAACGTTGTCGCGCGGTCTGGCGTCTGATTGACTTGTCAAACGCGTGCGTTTCGACAGTCAAGGGACGCGCGATTTGCCATAAAATATAATATCTTGACGACATTTATAAAATATAACATCTTGACCATATTTAATGTTAACATATATTGCATAAATATTTTTATGTATAAGTATGTGTGAATATGACAAATATTATGCCCAGAGCTTTCAATCATTTTTTCATGTATTCTTCGGATGTTCATGCCTATTCCACTAGGCGTTGTAAAGATTTGTATCTTGCCTTTTGTAGAACTACAGCTAATCAATCTACACTGAAATACAGAGGGAATTCCCTCTGGAATCATTTGGACCCTGTTTTTAAAGACTACAATCACTATAAACACTTTTAAAAGAGAGCTGAAAAAAATGTTAACATATAATTAAGTTTATTTTGTTAATTTATTGTATTAACATGATTGATGTATTGATTATATTGTCTTGCTTGATCATGTAATTTTATGTCCATTTTAATGAGATTTTGGGGAAGTGGTTTTATAAGACCTCATGTCTTCTCACTTTCTGCCGCACAGTTTTTTTTTTTTTTTTTTCGTTAATGGACTTGTAAAGTTGTATTTTAAATGTTATATGTGCAAAAAAATAAAATCTAAAAGCTCGCGTTCTTAACGTGTGCTTTGTGGTCACGGAAAATGCGCATGAGAAACTCCCGGTTTTGCAGCAAAACGTGTGTCCTCGACGTGTGATCTGATATTTAAACGAGATTGTTTCTGTCTGCAGGTGTTTTATGCTATATTAACAGCCAGTGTCTTATTATTCGAATTAATTGAATTTATTGATCGAGTTTAGGAATTTAAAATGAAAGATGAAGCATACATTTAATAATATTGGGGGATGGATGCCCTTTAACGGTGCAGAAATTACAATATGGTGATTTAAATATCAAAGCTGATTGATCACTCATGAGAATATTGTTTCAGAATAAAAAAAATAAAATATAAAAAATGCTTTCAAATCAGTACTGATTTTTTTTCTTTTTTTTCTTCTTTCAAATCAGTACTGATGTCAGGCGTTAAAAAAATAAAAAAAATAAAAAATAAAAAATAAACTAAAAAAAAATGTGTTTTTCCGGTTTCCGACCGACCCTGTCAATTTATGTGCGACCCCAAATTATTTTATGAGCTTGGGGAAGAAATAATAAAAATTAAATAAATACACAAATAAAAAACTCTGAGGCGAACTATTAATTTACGTTTTTGTACAGCTCCGTCTTTTTATAGCACGCGATGTAAGATGCATCTTGTCCTCCAGCAATCTATTAACAAACGAGGCAGATATCGTTCGTCAAACTGAACTATAATACATATTATACAAGTCTTTTTTTGTAATTTAGGATATTTTTATTCATGTTCGCACACATACAAATACATGCATTCATATGCATGCACACACCACATACTAATACCTCCATCCGCCTATAGTTTTATAAAAAATCATCCTATCATGATCCAATCATGATCCCAATCACATCTTCTGCTGTCTAGCACTTCTTTCGCCATGTATTTGTTCGTTTCTTTCATTATTTTATGCAATCCAAAACACTCTAACCTGCCGCGGTTCGTATCTCTAGAGCCCGTCTAACTTGACCGCTTTTCCGGGACAAATGGATTTTTGAAGTACAAGTAAAAGAGAATTTTACTCGCCTCAACGGACAAGTAGCCTGAACATCAATAACAAACAAAAAAATAGCTAGGGAATCACTAAACCGAGAGAATGATTCTGATTTTATTACATTTATTGCAAGTTGCGATCGATTGTGGATAATAAATGTAGCAGGCCTACTGTATTACTGATGGTAAGGTTGCGCTGTTGACGCTCGCGCAGAGAAATCTACACACATGAGCGGAGCACACACACACACAGTTAACAACATACTCTGCCTATAAAAAATCTAAATGTGGAGTTTTTATATTTTAACATATGTTAAGCACTAAGCAGCCTCAATTATTTTTCCTGAATACCATCACGATTGAAAAAGTGACATTGATTTCCTACAACAGTTCAATAAACAGTTAAGATTAAGTCACTTACTGTTTATAAGCAATATTGGGTGTTTTTGTTCCATTTCAGCAGCGAAAATAGTTCCAAAGAAAAGTCACAGCAGAACCACGAAGCATCTCACAGGAACTCATCCTGTTTTCATTACTGAATGATTCAGCATTTTGAACGAATCGGTTGAGTCAAGGATTCAATGACCCATTCATAAACATCAACTGTCTCATTCTTGAATGAATCAACCGTTTGAACGAATCGTTTGAATTAATGAATCAATAACTCACTCATTTATACGGCCGCCTGCCGCCACCTATTGGCAGTTTAGTGTTATGTTTATAAGTAGCCTAGTATAATTCTTTTCAATATTTCTTATTTGCACATTTAAATCAATTTCATAACATTATTTTATGAAATTGTAATTTTTCAGTGTAAATGATTTAATTTCATCAGCCCTACCTAGGGTAACAGTATGCTTCATCTTTCATTTTAAATTCCTAAATTTGATCAATAAATTCAATTATTTAGAATAATAAGACACTATAGGGCATTTAATAATATTGGTGGATGGGGATGCCCTTAAAGGTGCATATATTACAATTTGCCTTTTTAAATATCAAAGCTGATTGAACACTGATGAGAATATTGCTTCAGAATAAAAAATAAATACATTTTAAAAATCCGGACAAGCAACTTTTTTACTCGGACAAGTGATTGACAGATTTACTTACTTGTCCGGAGGACAAGCACGTGAAAAGGCTTAAGGGGATAGTTTACTTTGAAATTAATTTTTGATATGTTTTAGCTTAACTCAAGGGCATCCAAGATGTAGGTGTCTTTGTTTCCACAGTAGTTTCAATTTTGATATTTTTAGGTTTGACTATCCCTTTAATGTCGAGCCCTGAATACCCATCCCTTGCTGCCACTGAAAAAAAAAAAAAAAAATTACCTACCGACCCATGACCTCAACTGACAACCAACCGGAACCAATTTTTTTTTTTTTTAGGCCTCGTACACCAATCGTCTGTACTCTGTACTCAGCTGCTTCATGTCAATCACTGTATGATGTATGCTTTCGAATCAGTACTGTGATGTCATACAATCGTCTGTACTCTGTACTGAGCTGCTTCATATCAATCACTGCATGCTGTATGCTTTCGAATCAGTACTATGACGTCATACACCAATCGTCTGTACTCTGTAACAGGCGCGGATTTATGGGCGGCCAGATTGACAGGTGGCCCACCCAAACAGATTATTAAAAACAATTTAAATTTTTAATTTTCATAATAATAATGAATTAAGTTTGGCCTTACGGCCCCCCAACACTTTATATGATATGACAAGCGCTGAGCGCGTCCATCTCTGGCTCAGCGCCAGCGAGCGCACAGTTTGAATCTGGCAGTGATGTCATGTCACTGTACATATTTTGTCCAGACTTCGACACCCTTGCAAGGAGAGTAGACGAGGCTCATTGTTCACATTGGTAAGACAAAGAACAGGGCCCGTCCACAGATTGCGCACTCAATTTTGTAATTTCAAATGTACGTTCATAATGGAAGCAACGTTGTCGCGCGGTCTGGCGTCTGATTGACTTGTCAAACGCGTGCGTTTCGACAGTCAAGGGACGCGCGATTTGCCATAAAATATAATATCTTGACGACATTTATAAAATATAACATCTTGACCATATTTAATGTTAACATATATTGCATAAATATTTTTATGTATAAGTATGTGTGAATATGACAAATATTATGCCCAGAGCTTTCAATCATTTTTTCATGTATTCTTCGGATGTTCATGCCTATTCCACTAGGCGTTGTAAAGATTTGTATCTTGCCTTTTGTAGAACTACAGCTAATCAATCTACACTGAAATACAGAGGGAATTCCCTCTGGAATCATTTGGACCCTGTTTTTAAAGACTACAATCACTATAAACACTTTTAAAAGAGAGCTGAAAAAAATGTTAACATATAATTAAGTTTATTTTGTTAATTTATTGTATTAACATGATTGATGTATTGATTATATTGTCTTGCTTGATCATGTAATTTTATGTCCATTTTAATGAGATTTTGGGGAAGTGGTTTTATAAGACCTCATGTCTTCTCACTTTCTGCCGCACAGTTTTTTTTTTTTTTTTTTCGTTAATGGACTTGTAAAGTTGTATTTTAAATGTTATATGTGCAAAAAAATAAAATCTAAAAGCTCGCGTTCTTAACGTGTGCTTTGTGGTCACGGAAAATGCGCATGAGAAACTCCCGGTTTTGCAGCAAAACGTGTGTCCTCGACGTGTGATCTGATATTTAAACGAGATTGTTTCTGTCTGCAGGTGTTTTATGCTATATTAACAGCCAGTGTCTTATTATTCGAATTAATTGAATTTATTGATCGAGTTTAGGAATTTAAAATGAAAGATGAAGCATACATTTAATAATATTGGGGGATGGATGCCCTTTAACGGTGCAGAAATTACAATATGGTGATTTAAATATCAAAGCTGATTGATCACTCATGAGAATATTGTTTCAGAATAAAAAAAATAAAATATAAAAAATGCTTTCAAATCAGTACTGATTTTTTTTCTTTTTTTTCTTCTTTCAAATCAGTACTGATGTCAGGCGTTAAAAAAATAAAAAAAATAAAAAATAAACTAAAAAAAAATGTGTTTGTTTCCGGTTTCCGACCGACCCTGTCAATTTATGTGCGACCCCAAATTATTTTATGAGCTTGGGGAAGAAATAATAAAAATTAAATAAATACACAAATAAAAAACTCTGAGGCGAACTATTAATTTACGTTTTTGTACAGCTCCGTCTTTTTATAGCACGCGATGTAAGATGCATCTTGTCCTCCAGCAATCTATTAACAAACGAGGCAGATATCGTTCGTCAAACTGAACTATAATACATATTATACAAGTCTTTTTTTGTAATTTAGGATATTTTTATTCATATTCGCACACATACAAATACATGCATTCATATGCATGCACACACCACATACTAATACCTCCATCCGCCTATAGTTTTATAAAAAATCATCCTATCATGATCCAATCATGATCCCAATCACATCTTCTGCTGTCTAGCACTTCTTTCGCCATGTATTTGTTCGTTTCTTTCATTATTTTATGCAATCCAAAACACTCTAACCTGCCGCGGTTCGTATCTCTAGAGCCCGTCTAACTTGACCGCTTTTCCGGGACAAATGGATTTTTGAAGTACAAGTAAAAGAGAATTTTACTCGCCTCAACGGACAAGTAGCCTGAACATCAATAACAAACAAAAAAATAGCTAGGGAATCACTAAACCGAGAGAATGATTCTGATTTTATTACATTTATTGCAAGTTGCGATCGATTGTGGATAATAAATGTAGCAGGCCTACTGTATTACTGATGGTAAGGTTGCGCTGTTGACGCTCGCGCAGAGAAATCTACACACATGAGCGGAGCACACACACACACAGTTAACAACATACTCTGCCTATAAAAAATCTAAATGTGGAGTTTTTATATTTTAACATATGTTAAGCACTAAGCAGCCTCAATTATTTTTCCTGAATACCATCACGATTGAAAAAGTGACATTGATTTCCTACAACAGTTCAATAAACAGTTAAGATTAAGTCACTTACTGTTTATAAGCAATATTGGGTGTTTTTGTTCCATTTCAGCAGCGAAAATAGTTCCAAAGAAAAGTCACAGCAGAACCACGAAGCATCTCACAGGAACTCATCCTGTTTTCATTACTGAATGATTCAGCATTTTGAACGAATCGGTTGAGTCAAGGATTCAATGACCCATTCATAAACATCAACTGTCTCATTCTTGAATGAATCAACCGTTTGAACGAATCGTTTGAATTAATGAATCAATAACTCACTCATTTATACGGCCGCCTGCCGCCACCTATTGGCAGTTTAGTGTTATGTTTATAAGTAGCCTAGTATAATTCTTTTCAATATTTCTTATTTGCACATTTAAATCAATTTCATAACATTATTTTATGAAATTGTAATTTTTCAGTGTAAATGATTTAATTTCATCAGCCCTACCTAGGGTAACAGTATGCTTCATCTTTCATTTTAAATTCCTAAATTTGATCAATAAATTCAATTATTTAGAATAATAAGACACTATAGGGCATTTAATAATATTGGTGGATGGGGATGCCCTTAAAGGTGCATATATTACAATTTGCCTTTTTAAATATCAAAGCTGATTGAACACTGATGAGAATATTGCTTCAGAATAAAAAATAAATACATTTTAAAAATCCGGACAAGCAACTTTTTTACTCGGACAAGTGATTGACAGATTTACTTACTTGTCCGGAGGACAAGCACGTGAAAAGGCTTAAGGGGATAGTTTACTTTGAAATTAATTTTTGATATGTTTTAGCTTAACTCAAGGGCATCCAAGATGTAGGTGTCTTTGTTTCCACAGTAGTTTCAATTTTGATATTTTTAGGTTTGACTATCCCTTTAATGTCGAGCCCTGAATAATTTCCTACCCATCCCTTGCTGCCACTGAAAAAAAAAAAAAAAAAAATTACCTACCGACCCATGACCTCAACTGACAACCAACCGGAACCAAGTTTTTTGTTTTTTTTAGGCCTCGTACACCAAACGTCTGTACTCTGTATTGAGCTGCTTCATGTCAATCACTGTATGCTGTATGCTTTCGAATCAGTACTGTGATGTCATACACCAATCGTCTGTACTCTGTACTGAGCTGTTTCATGTCAATCACTGTATGATGTTTGCTTTCGAATCAGTACTGTGATGTCATACAATCGTCTGTACTCTGTACTGAGCTGCTTCATGTCAATCACTGCATGCTGTATGCTTTCGAATCAGTACTATGACGTCATACACCAATCGTCTGTACTCTGTAACAGGCGCGGATTTATGGGCGGCCAGATTGACAGGTGGCCCACCCAAACAGATTATTAAAAACAATTTAAATTTTTAATTTTCATAATAATAATGAATTAAGTTTGGCCTTACGGCCCCCCAACACTTTATATGATATGACAAGCGCTGAGCGCGTCCATCTCTGGCTCAGCGCCAGCGAGCGCACAGTTTGAATCTGGCAGTGATGTCATGTCACTGTACATATTTTGTCCAGACTTCGACACCCTTGCAAGGAGAGTAGACGAGGCTCATTGTTCACATTGGTAAGACAAAGAATAGGGCCCGTCCACAGATTGCGCACTCAATTTTGTAATTTCAAATGTACGTTCATAATGGAAGCAACGTTGTCGCGCGGTCTGGCGTCTGATTGACTTGTCAAACGCGTGCGTTTCGACAGTCAAGGGACGCGCGATTTGCCATAAAATATAATATCTTGACGACATTTATAAAATATAACATCTTGACCATATTTAATGTTAACATATATTGCATAAATATTTTTATGTATAAGTATGTGTAATATGACAAATATTATGCCCAGAGCTTTCAATCATTTTTTCATGTATTCTTCGGATGTTCATGCCTATTCCACTAGGCGTTGTAAAGATTTGTATCTTGCCTTTTGTAGAACTACAGCTAATCAATCTACACTGAAATACAGAGGGAATTCCCTCTGGAATCATTTGGACCCTGTTTTAAAGACTACAATCACTATAAACACTTTTAAAAGAGAGCTGAAAAAAATGTTAACATATAATTGAGTTTATTTTGTTAATTTATTGTATTAACATGATTGATGTATTGATTATATTGTCTTGCTTGATCATGTAATTTTATGTCCATTTTAATGAGATTTTGGGGAAGTGGTTTTATAAGACCTCATGTCTTCTCACTTTCTGCCGCACAGTTTTTTTTTTTTTTTTCGTTAATGGACTTGTAAAGTTGTATTTTAAATGTTATATGTGCAAATAAATAAAATCTAAAAGCTCGCATTCTTAACGTGTGCTTTGTGGTCACGGAAAATGCGCATGAGAAACTCCCGGGTTTGCAGCAAAACGTGTGTCCTCGACGTGTGATCTGCTATTTAAACGAGATTGTTTCTGTCTGCAGGTGTTTTAGGTTAACAGCCATATATTGTCTTATTATTCGAAATAATTGAATTTATTGATCGAATTTAGGAATTTAAAATGAAAGATGAAGCATACATTTAATTATATTGGGGGATGGATGCCCTTTAACGGTGCAGAAATTACAATATGGTGATTTAAATATCAAAGCTGATTGATCACTCATGAGAATATTGTTTCAGAGTAAAAAAAAAAATAAATAAAAAAAATGCTTTCAAATCAGTACTGATGTCATACACCAATCGTCTGTACTCTGTACTGAGCTGCTTCATGTCAATCACTGTATGATGTATGCTTTCGAATCAGTACTGTGATGTCATAATCGTCTGTACTCTGTACTGAGCTGCTTCTTGTCAATCACTGCATGCTGTATGCTTTCGAATCAGTACTGTGACATCATACACCAATCGTCTGTACTCTGTAGAGAGCTGTTTCAAGTCAATCACTGTGTGCTGTATGCTTTCGAATCAGTACTGTGACGTCATACACCAATCGTCTGTACTCTGTAACAGGCGCGGATTTATGGGCGGCCAGAGTGACAGGTGTCCCACCCAAACAGATTTATAAAAACAATTTAAATGTTTAATTTTCATAATAATAATGAATTAAGTTTGGCCATACGGCCCGCCCAACACTTTATATGATATGACAAGCGCTGAGCGCGTCCATCTCTGGCTCAGCGCCAGCGAGCGCACAGTTTGAATCTGGCAGTGATGTCATGTCACTGTACATATTTTGTCCAGACTTGTACACCCTTGCGAGGAGTGTAGACGAGGCTCATTGTTCACATGAACACCATGACTTGGTAAGACAAAGAATAGGGCCCGTTCACAGATCGCTTCTTTTGCGCACTCAAGTTTGTCATTTCAAATGTACGTTCTCATAATGGAAGCAACGTTGTCACGCGGTCAGGCGTCTGATTGACTCGTCAAACGCGTGCGTTTCGACAGCCAAGGGACGCGCGATTTGCCATAAAATATAACATCTTGACCATATTTAATGTTAACATATATTGCATAAATATTTGTATGTGTGAATATGACAAATATTATGCCCAGAGCTTTCAATCATTTTTTCATGTATTCTTCGGATGTTCATGCCTATTCCAGGCGTTGTAAAGATTTGTATCTTGCCTTTTGTAGAACTACAGCTAATCAATCTACACTGAAATACAGAGGGAATTCCCTCTGGAATCATTTGGACCCTGTTTTAAAGACTAAAATCACTATAAACACTTTTAAAAGAGAGCTGAAAAAATGTTAACATATAATTAAGTTTATTTTGTTAATTTGTTGTATTAACATGATTGATGTATTGATTATATTGTCTTGCTTGATCATGTAATTTTATGTCCATTTTAATGAGATTTTGGGGATAAGACCTCATGGTCTTCTCACTTTCTCCCGCACAGTTTTTTTTTTTTTTCCGTTAATGGACTTGTAAAGTTGTATTTTAAATGTTATATGTGCAAATAAATAAAATCTAAAAGCTCGCGTTCTTAACGTGCGCTTTGTGGTCACGGAAAATGCGCATGAGAAACTCCCGGTTTTGCAGCAAAACGTGTGTCCTCGACGTGTGATCTGATATTTAAACGAGATTGTTTCTGTCTGCAGGTGTTTTATGCTATATTAACAGCCAGTGTCTTATTATTCGAATTAATTGAATTTATTGATCGAGTTTAGGAATTTAAAATGAAAGATGAAGCATACATTTAATAATATTGGGGGATGGATGCCCTTTAACGGTGCAGAAATTACAATATGGTGATTTAAATATCAAAGCTGATTGATCACTCATGAGAATATTGTTTCAGAATAAAAAAAATAAAATATAAAAAATGCTTTCAAATCAGTACTGATTTTTTTTTCTTTTTTTTTCTTCTTTCAAATCAGTACTGATGTCAGGCGTTAAAAAAAAAAAATAAAAAAAAAAAAATAAACTAAAAAAAAAATGTGTTTGTTTCCGGTTTCCGACCGACCCTGTCAATTTATGTGCGACCCCAAATTATTTTATGAGCTTGGGGAAGAAATAATAAAAATTAAATAAATACACAAATAAAAAACTCTGAGGCGAACTATTAATTTACGTTTTTGTACAGCTCCGTCTTTTTATAGCACGCGATGTAAGATGCATCTTGTCCTCCAGCAATCTATTAACAAACGAGGCAGATATCGTTCGTCAAACTGAACTATAATACATATTATACAAGTCTTTTTTTGTAATTTAGGATATTTTTATTCATGTTCGCACACATACAAATACATGCATTCATATGCATGCACACACCACATACTAATACCTCCATCCGCCTATAGTTTTATAAAAAATCATCCTATCATGATCCAATCATGATCCCAATCACATCTTCTGCTGTCTAGCACTTCTTTCGCCATGTATTTGTTCGTTTCTTTCATTATTTTATGCAATCCAAAACACTCTAACCTGCCGCGGTTCGTATCTCTAGAGCCCGTCTAACTTGACCGCTTTTCCGGGACAAATGGATTTTTGAAGTACAAGTAAAAGAGAATTTTACTCGCCTCAACGGACAAGTAGCCTGAACATCAATAACAAACAAAAAAATAGCTAGGGAATCACTAAACCGAGAGAATGATTCTGATTTTATTACATTTATTGCAAGTTGCGATCGATTGTGGATAATAAATGTAGCAGGCCTACTGTATTACTGATGGTAAGGTTGCGCTGTTGACGCTCGCGCAGAGAAATCTACACACATGAGCGGAGCACACACACACACAGTTAACAACATACTCTGCCTATAAAAAATCTAAATGTGGAGTTTTTATATTTTAACATATGTTAAGCACTAAGCAGCCTCAATTATTTTTCCTGAATACCATCACGATTGAAAAAGTGACATTGATTTCCTACAACAGTTCAATAAACAGTTAAGATTAAGTCACTTACTGTTTATAAGCAATATTGGGTGTTTTTGTTCCATTTCAGCAGCGAAAATAGTTCCAAAGAAAAGTCACAGCAGAACCACGAAGCATCTCACAGGAACTCATCCTGTTTTCATTACTGAATGATTCAGCATTTTGAACGAATCGGTTGAGTCAAGGATTCAATGACCCATTCATAAACATCAACTGTCTCATTCTTGAATGAATCAACCGTTTGAACGAATCGTTTGAATTAATGAATCAATAACTCACTCATTTATACGGCCGCCTGCCGCCACCTATTGGCAGTTTAGTGTTATGTTTATAAGTAGCCTAGTATAATTCTTTTCAATATTTCTTATTTGCACATTTAAATCAATTTCATAACATTATTTTATGAAATTGTAATTTTTCAGTGTAAATGATTTAATTTCATCAGCCCTACCTAGGGTAACAGTATGCTTCATCTTTCATTTTAAATTCCTAAATTTGATCAATAAATTCAATTATTTAGAATAATAAGACACTATAGGGCATTTAATAATATTGGTGGATGGGGATGCCCTTAAAGGTGCATATATTACAATTTGCCTTTTTAAATATCAAAGCTGATTGAACACTGATGAGAATATTGCTTCAGAATAAAAAATAAATACATTTTAAAAATCCGGACAAGCAACTTTTTTACTCGGACAAGTGATTGACAGATTTACTTACTTGTCCGGAGGACAAGCACGTGAAAAGGCTTAAGGGGATAGTTTACTTTGAAATTAATTTTTGATATGTTTTAGCTTAACTCAAGGGCATCCAAGATGTAGGTGTCTTTGTTTCCACAGTAGTTTCAATTTTGATATTTTTAGGTTTGACTATCCCTTTAATGTCGAGCCCTGAATAATTTCCTACCCATCCCTTGCTGCCACTGAAAAAAAAAAAAAAAAAATTACCTACCGACCCATGACCTCAACTGACAACCAACCGGAACCAAGTTTTTTTTTTTTTAGGCCTCGTACACCAAACGTCTGTACTCTGTATTGAGCTGCTTCATGTCAATCACTGTATGCTGTATGCTTTCGAATCAGTACTGTGATGTCATACACCAATCGTCTGTACTCTGTACTGAGCTGCTTCATGTCAATCACTGTATGATGTTTGCTTTCGAATCAGTACTGTGATGTCATACAATCGTCTGTACTCTGTACTGAGCTGCTTCATGTCAATCACTGCATGCTGTATGCTTTCGAATCAGTACTATGACGTCATACACCAATCGTCTGTACTCTGTAACAGGCGCGGATTTATGGGCGGCCAGATTGACAGGTGGCCCACCCAAACAGATTATTAAAAACAATTTAAATTTTTAATTTTCATAATAATAATGAATTAAGTTTGGCCTTACGGCCCCCCAACACTTTATATGATATGACAAGCGCTGAGCGCGTCCATCTCTGGCTCAGCGCCAGCGAGCGCACAGTTTGAATCTGGCAGTGATGTCATGTCACTGTACATATTTTGTCCAGACTTCGACACCCTTGCAAGGAGAGTAGACGAGGCTCATTGTTCACATTGGTAAGACAAAGAATAGGGCCCGTCCACAGATTGCGCACTCAATTTTGTAATTTCAAATGTACGTTCATAATGGAAGCAACGTTGTCGCGCGGTCTGGCGTCTGATTGACTTGTCAAACGCGTGCGTTTCGACAGTCAAGGGACGCGCGATTTGCCATAAAATATAATATCTTGACGACATTTATAAAATATAACATCTTGACCATATTTAATGTTAACATATATTGCATAAATATTTTTATGTATAAGTATGTGTAATATGACAAATATTATGCCCAGAGCTTTCAATCATTTTTTCATGTATTCTTCGGATGTTCATGCCTATTCCACTAGGCGTTGTAAAGATTTGTATCTTGCCTTTTGTAGAACTACAGCTAATCAATCTACACTGAAATACAGAGGGAATTCCCTCTGGAATCATTTGGACCCTGTTTTAAAGACTACAATCACTATAAACACTTTTAAAAGAGAGCTGAAAAAAATGTTAACATATAATTAAGTTTATTTTGTTAATTTATTGTATTAACATGATTGATGTATTGATTATATTGTCTTGCTTGATCATGTAATTTTATGTCCATTTTAATGAGATTTTGGGGAAGTGGTTTTATAAGACCTCATGTCTTCTCACTTTCTGCCGCACAGTTTTTTTTTTTTTTTCGTTAATGGACTTGTAAAGTTGTATTTTAAATGTTATATGTGCAAATAAATAAAATCTAAAAGCTCGCATTCTTAACGTGTGCTTTGTGGTCACGGAAAATGCGCATGAGAAACTCCCGGGTTTGCAGCAAAACGTGTGTCCTCGACGTGTGATCTGCTATTTAAACGAGATTGTTTCTGTCTGCAGGTGTTTTAGGTTAACAGCCATATATTGTCTTATTATTCGAAATAATTGAATTTATTGATCGAATTTAGGAATTTAAAATGAAAGATGAAGCATACATTTAATTATATTGGGGGATGGATGCCCTTTAACGGTGCAGAAATTACAATATGGTGATTTAAATATCAAAGCTGATTGATCACTCATGAGAATATTGTTTCAGAGTAAAAAAAAAAATAAATAAAAAAAATGCTTTCAAATCAGTACTGATGTCATACACCAATCGTCTGTACTCTGTACTGAGCTGCTTCATGTCAATCACTGTATGATGTATGCTTTCGAATCAGTACTGTGATGTCATAATCGTCTGTACTCTGTACTGAGCTGCTTCTTGTCAATCACTGCATGCTGTATGCTTTCGAATCAGTACTGTGACATCATACACCAATCGTCTGTACTCTGTAGAGAGCTGTTTCAAGTCAATCACTGTGTGCTGTATGCTTTCGAATCAGTACTGTGACGTCATACACCAATCGTCTGTACTCTGTAACAGGCGCGGATTTATGGGCGGCCAGAGTGACAGGTGTCCCACCCAAACAGATTTATAAAAACAATTTAAATGTTTAATTTTCATAATAATAATGAATTAAGTTTGGCCATACGGCCCGCCCAACACTTTATATGATATGACAAGCGCTGAGCGCGTCCATCTCTGGCTCAGCGCCAGCGAGCGCACAGTTTGAATCTGGCAGTGATGTCATGTCACTGTACATATTTTGTCCAGACTTGTACACCCTTGCGAGGAGTGTAGACGAGGCTCATTGTTCACATGAAGACCGGAATAGGGCCCGTTCACAGATCGCTTCTTTTGCGCACTCAAGTTTGTCATTTCAAATGTACGTTCTCATAATGGAAGCAACGTTGTCGCGCGGTCAGGCGTCTGATTGACTCGTCAAACGCGTGCGTTTCGACAGCCAAGGGACGCGCGATTTGCCATAAAATATAACATCTTGACCATATTTAATGTTAACATATATTGCATAAATATTTGTATGTGTGAATATGACAAATATTATGCCCAGAGCTTTCAATCATTTTTTCATGTATTCTTCGAATGTTCATGCCTATTCCACTAGGCGTTGTAAAGATTTGTATCTTGCCTTTTGTAGAACTACAGCTAATCAATCTACACTGAAATACAGAGGGAATTCCCTCTGGAATCAGTTGGACCCTGTTTTAAAGACTAAAATCACTATAAACACTTTTAAAAGAGAGCTGAAAAAATGTTAACATATAATTAAGTTTATTTTGTTAATTTGTTGTATTAACATGATTGATGTATTGATTATATTGTCTTGCTTGATCATGTAATTTTATGTCCATTTTAATGAGATTTTGGGGATAAGACCTCATGGTCTTCTCACTTTCTCCCGCACAGTTTTTTTTTTTCCGTTAATGGACTTGTAAAGTTGTATTTTAAATGTTATATGTGCAAATAAATAAAATCTAAAAGCTCGCGTTCTTAACGTGCGCTTTGTGGTCACGGAAAATGCGCATGAGAAACTCCCGGTTTTGCAGCAAAACGTGTGTCCTCGACGTGTGATCTGATATTTAAACGAGATTGTTTCTGTCTGCAGGTGTTTTATGCTATATTAACAGCCAGTGTCTTATTATTAGAATTAATTGAATTTATTGATCGAGTTTAGGAATTTAAAATGAAAGATGAAGCATACATTTAATAATATTGGGGGATGGATGCCCTTTAACGGTGCAGAAATTACAATATGGTTATTTAAATATCAAAGCTGATTGATCACTCATGAGAATATTGTTTCAGAATAAAAAAAATAAAATATAAAACATGCTTTCAAATCAGTACTGATTTTTTTTCTTTTTTTTTCTTCTTTCAAATCAGTACTGATGTCAGGCGTTAAAAAAATAAAAAAATAAAAAATAAAAAATAAACTAAAAAAAATGTGTTTGTTTCCGGTTTCCGACCGACCCTGTCAATTTATGTGCGACCCCAAATTATTTTATGAGCTTGGGGAAGAAATAATAAAAATTAAATATATACACAAATAAAAAACTCTGAGGCGAACTATTAATTTACGTTTTTGTACAGCTCCGTCTTTTTATAGCACGCGATGTAAGATGCATCTTGTCCTCCAGCAATCTATTAACAAACGAGGCAGATATCGTTCGTCAAACTGAACTATAATACATATTATACAAGTCTTTTTTTGTAATTTAGGATATTTTTATTCATGTTCGCACACATACAAATACATGCATTCATATGCATGCACACACCACATACTAATACCTCCATCCGCCTATAGTTTTATAAAAAATCATCCTATCATGATCCAATCATGATCCCAATCACATCTTCTGCTGTCTAGCACTTCTTTCGCCATGTATTTGTTCGTTTCTTTCATTATTTTATGCAATCCAAAACACTCTAACCTGCCGCGGTTCGTATCTCTAGAGCCCGTCTAACTTGACCGCTTTTCCGGGACAAATGGATTTTTGAAGTACAAGTAAAAGAGAATTTTACTCGCCTCAACGGACAAGTAGCCTGAACATCAATAACAAACAAAAAAATAGCTAGGGAATCACTAAACCGAGAGAATGATTCTGATTTTATTACATTTATTGCAAGTTGCGATCGATTGTGGATAATAAATGTAGCAGGCCTACTGTATTACTGATGGTAAGGTTGCGCTGTTGACGCTCGCGCAGAGAAATCTACACACATGAGCGGAGCACACACACACACAGTTAACAACATACTCTGCCTATAAAAAATCTAAATGTGGAGTTTTTATTTTTTTGCCAGCAGCCATATCACCCTGTAGCCCAAGACTGGTTGCCCACTGAAGCTAAGCAGGGCTGAGCCTGGTTAGTACCTGGATGGGAGACCTTCTGAGAAAGCCAGGTTGCTGCTGGAAGAGGTGTTAGTGAGGCCAGCAGGGGGTGCTCACCCTGTGGTCTGTGTGGGTCCTAACGCCCCAGTATAGTAATGGGGATACTATACTGTCAAAAGAGCACCGTCCTTCGGATGAGACGTTAAACCGAGGTCCTGACTCTCTGTGGTCATTAAAAATCCCAGGATGTCTTTCGAAAGAGTAGGGGTGTAACCCCGGCATCCTGGCCAAATTTGCCCAGTGGCCTCTGTCCATCATGGCCTCCTAATCATCCCCATATATATATACCAATTGGCTTCATCACTGTCTCCTCTCCACCAGTAAGCTGGTGTGTGGTGAGCGTTCTGGCGCACTATGGCAGCCGTCGCATCATCCAGGTGGATGCTGCACACTGGTGGTGGTTGAGGAGATTCCCCCCTCTATGTGAAGCGCTTTGAGTGTCCAGAAAGGCGCTATATAAATGTGATGAATTATTATTATTATTATTTATATTTTAACATATGTTAAGCACTAAGCAGCCTCAATTATTTTTCCTGAATACCATCACGATTGAAAAAGTGACATTGATTTCCTACAACAGTTCAATAAACAGTTAAGATTAAGTCACTTACTGTTTATAAGCAATATTGGGTGTTTTTGTTCCATTTCAGCAGCGAAAATAGTTCCAAAGAAAAGTCACAGCAGAACCACGAAGCATCTCACAGGAACTCATCCTGTTTTCATTACTGAATGATTCAGCATTTTGAACGAATCGGTTGAGTCAAGGATTCAATGACCCATTCATAAACATCAACTGTCTCATTCTTGAATGAATCAACCGTTTGAACGAATCGTTTGAATTAATGAATCAATAACTCACTCATTTATACGGCCGCCTGCCGCCACCTATTGGCAGTTTAGTGTTATGTTTATAAGTAGCCTAGTATAATTCTTTTCAATATTTCTTATTTGCACATTTAAATCAATTTCATAACATTATTTTATGAAATTGTAATTTTTCAGTGTAAATGATTTAATTTCATCAGCCCTACCTAGGGTAACAGTATGCTTCATCTTTCATTTTAAATTCCTAAATTTGATCAATAAATTCAATTATTTAGAATAATAAGACACTATAGGGCATTTAATAATATTGGTGGATGGGGATGCCCTTAAAGGTGCATATATTACAATTTGCCTTTTTAAATATCAAAGCTGATTGAACACTGATGAGAATATTGCTTCAGAATAAAAAATAAATACATTTTAAAAATCCGGACAAGCAACTTTTTTACTCGGACAAGTGATTGACAGATTTACTTACTTGTCCGGAGGACAAGCACGTGAAAAGGCTTAAGGGGATAGTTTACTTTGAAATTAATTTTTGATATGTTTTAGCTTAACTCAAGGGCATCCAAGATGTAGGTGTCTTTGTTTCCACAGTAGTTTCAATTTTGATATTTTTAGGTTTGACTATCCCTTTAATGTCGAGCCCTGAATAATTTCCTACCCATCCCTTGCTGCCACTGAAAAAAAAAAAAAAAAAAAATAATTACCTACCGACCCATGACCTCAACTGACAACCAACCGGAACCAAGTTTTTTTTTTTTAGGCCTCGTACACCAAACGTCTGTACTCTGTATTGAGCTGCTTCATGTCAATCACTGTATGCTGTATGCTTTCGAATCAGTACTGTGATGTCATACACCAATCGTCTGTACTCTGTACTGAGCTGCTTCATGTCAATCACTGTATGATGTATGCTTTCGAATCAGTACTGTGATGTCATACAATCGTCTGTACTCTGTACTGAGCTGCTTCATGTCAATCACTGCATGCTGTATGCTTTCGAATCAGTACTATGACGTCATACACCAATCGTTTGTACTCTGTAACAGGCGCGGATTTATGGGCGGCCAGATTGACAGGTGGCCCACCCAAACAGATTATTAAAAACAATTTAAATTTTTAATTTTCATAATAATAATGAATTAAGTTTGGCCTTACGGCCCCCCAACACTTTATATGATATGACAAGCGCTGAGCGCGTCCATCTCTGGCTCAGCGCCAGCGAGCGCACAGTTTGAATCTGGCAGTGATGTCATGTCACTGTACATATTTTGTCCAGACTTCGACACCCTTGCAAGGAGAGTAGACGAGGCTCATTGTTCACATTGGTAAGACAAAGAATAGGGCCCGTCCACAGATTGCGCACTCAATTTTGTAATTTCAAATGTACGTTCATAATGGAAGCAACGTTGTCGCGCGGTCTGGCGTCTGATTGACTTGTCAAACGCGTGCGTTTCGACAGTCAAGGGACGCGCGATTTGCCATAAAATATAATATCTTGACGACATTTATAAAATATAACATCTTGACCATATTTAATGTTAACATATATTGCATAAATATTTTTATGTATAAGTATGTGTGAATATGACAAATATTATGCCCAGAGCTTTCAATCATTTTTTCATGTATTCTTCGGATGTTCATGCCTATTCCACTAGGCGTTGTAAAGATTTGTATCTTGCCTTTTGTAGAACTACAGCTAATCAATCTACACTGAAATACAGAGGGAATTCCCTCTGGAATCATTTGGACCCTGTTTTAAAGACTACAATCACTATAAACACTTTTAAAAGAGAGCTGAAAAAAATGTTAACATATAATTAAGTTTATTTTGTTAATTTATTGTATTAACATGATTGATGTATTGATTATATTGTCTTGCTTGATCATGTAATTTTATGTCCATTTTAATGAGATTTTGGGGAAGTGGTTTTATAAGACCTTATGTCTTCTCACTTTCTGCCGCACAGTTTTTTTTTTTTTTCGTTAATGGACTTGTAAAGTTGTATTTTAAATGTTATATGTGCAAATAAATAAAATCTAAAAGCTCGCATTCTTAACGTGTGCTTTGTGGTCATGGAAAATGCGCATGAGAAACTCCCGGGTTTGCAGCAAAACGTGTGTCCTCGACGTGTGATCTGCTATTTAAACGAGATTGTTTCTGTCTGCAGGTGTTTTAGGTTAACAGCCATATATTGTCTTATTATTCGAAATAATTGAATTTATTGATCGAATTTAGGAATTTAAAATGAAAGATGAAGCATACATTTAATTATATTGGGGGATGGATGCCCTTTAACGGTGCAGAAATTACAATATGGTGATTTAAATATCAAAGCTGATTGATCACTCATGAGAATATTGTTTCAGAATAAAAAAAAAATAAATAAAAAAATGCTTTCAAATCAGTACTGATGTCATACACCAATCGTCTGTACTCTGTACTGAGCTGCTTCATGTCAATCACTGTATGATGTATGCTTTCGAATCAGTACTGTGATGTCATAATCGTCTGTACTCTGTACTGAGCTGCTTCTTGTCAATCACTGCATGCTGTATGCTTTCGAATCAGTACTGTGACATCATACACCAATCGTCTGTACTCTGTAGAGAGCTGTTTCAAGTCAATCACTGTGTGCTGTATGCTTTCGAATCAGTACTGTGACGTCATACACCAATCGTCTGTACTCTGTAACAGGCGCGGATTTATGGGCGGCCAGAGTGACAGGTGTCCCACCCAAACAGATTAATAAAAACAATTTAAATGTTTAATTTTCATAATAATAATGAATTAAGTTTGGCCATACGGCCCGCCCAACACTTTATATGATATGACAAGCGCTGAGCGCGTCCATCTCTGGCTCAGCGCCAGCGAGCGCACAGTTTGAATCTGGCAGTGATGTCATGTCACTGTACATATTTTGTCCAGACTTCGACACCCTTGCAAGGAGAGTAGACGAGGCTCATTGTTCACATGAACACCATGACTTGGTAAGACAAAGAATAGGGCCCGTTCACAGATCGCTTCTTTTGCGCACTCAAGTTTGTCATTTCAAATGTACGTTCTCATAATGGAAGCAACGTTGTCACGCGGTCAGGCGTCTGATTGACTCGTCAAACGCGTGCGTTTCGACAGCCAAGGGACGCGCGATTTGCCATAAAATATAACATCTTGACCATATTTAATGTTAACATATATTGCATAAATATTTGTATGTGTGAATATGACAAATATTATGCCCAGAGCTTTCAATCATTTTTTCATGTATTCTTCGGATGTTCATGCCTATTCCAGCCGTTGTAAAGATTTGTATCTTGCCTTTTGTAGAACTACAGCTAATCAATCTACACTGAAATACAGAGGGAATTCCCTCTGGAATCATTTGGACCCTGTTTTAAAGACTAAAATCACTATAAACACTTTTAAAAGAGAGCTGAAAAAATGTTAACATATAATTAAGTTTATTTTGTTAATTTGTTGTATTAACATGATTGATGTATTGATTATATTGTCTTGCTTGATCATGTAATTTTATGTCCATTTTAATGAGATTTTGGGGATAAGACCTCATGGTCTTCTCACTTTCTCCCGCACAGTTTTTTTTTTTTTTTTTTCCGTTAATGGACTTGTAAAGTTGTATTTTAAATGTTATATGTGCAAATAAATAAAATCTAAAAGCTCGCGTTCTTAACGTGCGCTTTGTGGTCACGGAAAATGCGCATGAGAAACTCCCGGTTTTGCAGCAAAACGTGTGTCCTCGACGTGTGATCTGATATTTAAACGAGATTGTTTCTGTCTGCAGGTGTTTTATGCTATATTAACAGCCAGTGTCTTATTATTCGAATTAATTGAATTTATTGATCGAGTTTAGGAATTTAAAATGAAAGATGAAGCATACATTTAATAATATTGGGGGATGGATGCCCTTTAACGGTGCAGAAATTACAATATGGTGATTTAAATATCAAAGCTGATTGATCACTCATGAGAATATTGTTTCAGAATAAAAAAAATAAAATATAAAAAATGCTTTCAAATCAGTACTGATTTTTTTTTCTTTTTTTTCTTCTTTCAAATCAGTACTGATGTCAGGCGTTAAAAAAAAATAAAATAAAAAATAAACTAAAAAAAAATGTGTTTGTTTCCGGTTTCCGACCGACCCTGTCAATTTATGTGCGACCCCAAATTATTTTATGAGCTTGGGGAAGAAATAATAAAAATTAAATAAATACACAAATAAAAAACTCTGAGGCGAACTATTAATTTACGTTTTTGTACAGCTCCGTCTTTTTATAGCACGCGATGTAAGATGCATCTTGTCCTCCAGCAATCTATTAACAAACGAGGCAGATATCGTTCGTCAAACTGAACTATAATACATATTATACAAGTCTTTTTTTGTAATTTAGGATATTTTTATTCATGTTCGCACACATACAAATACATGCATTCATATGCATGCACACACCACATACTAATACCTCCATCCGCCTATAGTTTTATAAAAAATCATCCTATCATGATCCAATCATGATCCCAATCACATCTTCTGCTGTCTAGCACTTCTTTCGCCATGTATTTGTTCGTTTCTTTCATTATTTTATGCAATCCAAAACACTCTAACCTGCCGCGGTTCGTATCTCTAGAGCCCGTCTAACTTGACCGCTTTTCCGGGACAAATGGATTTTTGAAGTACAAGTAAAAGAGAATTTTACTCGCCTCAACGGACAAGTAGCCTGAACATCAATAACAAACAAAAAAATAGCTAGGGAATCACTAAACCGAGAGAATGATTCTGATTTTATTACATTTATTGCAAGTTGCGATCGATTGTGGATAATAAATGTAGCAGGCCTACTGTATTACTGATGGTAAGGTTGCGCTGTTGACGCTCGCGCAGAGAAATCTACACACATGAGCGGAGCACACACACACACAGTTAACAACATACTCTGCCTATAAAAAATCTAAATGTGGAGTTTTTATATTTTAACATATGTTAAGCACTAAGCAGCCTCAATTATTTTTCCTGAATACCATCACGATTGAAAAAGTGACATTGATTTCCTACAACAGTTCAATAAACAGTTAAGATTAAGTCACTTACTGTTTATAAGCAATATTGGGTGTTTTTGTTCCATTTCAGCAGCGAAAATAGTTCCAAAGAAAAGTCACAGCAGAACCACGAAGCATCTCACAGGAACTCATCCTGTTTTCATTACTGAATGATTCAGCATTTTGAACGAATCGGTTGAGTCAAGGATTCAATGACCCATTCATAAACATCAACTGTCTCATTCTTGAATGAATCAACCGTTTGAACGAATCGTTTGAATTAATGAATCAATAACTCACTCATTTATACGGCCGCCTGCCGCCACCTATTGGCAGTTTAGTGTTATGTTTATAAGTAGCCTAGTATAATTCTTTTCAATATTTCTTATTTGCACATTTAAATCAATTTCATAACATTATTTTATGAAATTGTAATTTTTCAGTGTAAATGATTTAATTTCATCAGCCCTACCTAGGGTAACAGTATGCTTCATCTTTCATTTTAAATTCCTAAATTTGATCAATAAATTCAATTATTTAGAATAATAAGACACTATAGGGCATTTAATAATATTGGTGGATGGGGATGCCCTTAAAGGTGCATATATTACAATTTGCCTTTTTAAATATCAAAGCTGATTGAACACTGATGAGAATATTGCTTCAGAATAAAAAATAAATACATTTTAAAAATCCGGACAAGCAACTTTTTTACTCGGACAAGTGATTGACAGATTTACTTACTTGTCCGGAGGACAAGCACGTGAAAAGGCTTAAGGGGATAGTTTACTTTGAAATTAATTTTTGATATGTTTTAGCTTAACTCAAGGGCATCCAAGATGTAGGTGTCTTTGTTTCCACAGTAGTTTCAATTTTGATATTTTTAGGTTTGACTATCCCTTTAATGTCGAGCCCTGAATACCCATCCCTTGCTGCCACTGAAAAAAAAAAAAAAAAATTACCTACCGACCCATGACCTCAACTGACAACCAACCGGAACCAATTTTTTTTTTTTTTAGGCCTCGTACACCAATCGTCTGTACTCTGTACTCAGCTGCTTCATGTCAATCACTGTATGATGTATGCTTTCGAATCAGTACTGTGATGTCATACAATCGTCTGTACTCTGTACTGAGCTGCTTCATATCAATCACTGCATGCTGTATGCTTTCGAATCAGTACTATGACGTCATACACCAATCGTCTGTACTCTGTAACAGGCGCGGATTTATGGGCGGCCAGATTGACAGGTGGCCCACCCAAACAGATTATTAAAAACAATTTAAATTTTTAATTTTCATAATAATAATGAATTAAGTTTGGCCTTACGGCCCCCCAACACTTTATATGATATGACAAGCGCTGAGCGCGTCCATCTCTGGCTCAGCGCCAGCGAGCGCACAGTTTGAATCTGGCAGTGATGTCATGTCACTGTACATATTTTGTCCAGACTTCGACACCCTTGCAAGGAGAGTAGACGAGGCTCATTGTTCACATTGGTAAGACAAAGAACAGGGCCCGTCCACAGATTGCGCACTCAATTTTGTAATTTCAAATGTACGTTCATAATGGAAGCAACGTTGTCGCGCGGTCTGGCGTCTGATTGACTTGTCAAACGCGTGCGTTTCGACAGTCAAGGGACGCGCGATTTGCCATAAAATATAATATCTTGACGACATTTATAAAATATAACATCTTGACCATATTTAATGTTAACATATATTGCATAAATATTTTTATGTATAAGTATGTGTGAATATGACAAATATTATGCCCAGAGCTTTCAATCATTTTTTCATGTATTCTTCGGATGTTCATGCCTATTCCACTAGGCGTTGTAAAGATTTGTATCTTGCCTTTTGTAGAACTACAGCTAATCAATCTACACTGAAATACAGAGGGAATTCCCTCTGGAATCATTTGGACCCTGTTTTTAAAGACTACAATCACTATAAACACTTTTAAAAGAGAGCTGAAAAAAATGTTAACATATAATTAAGTTTATTTTGTTAATTTATTGTATTAACATGATTGATGTATTGATTATATTGTCTTGCTTGATCATGTAATTTTATGTCCATTTTAATGAGATTTTGGGGAAGTGGTTTTATAAGACCTCATGTCTTCTCACTTTCTGCCGCACAGTTTTTTTTTTTTTTTTTTCGTTAATGGACTTGTAAAGTTGTATTTTAAATGTTATATGTGCAAAAAAATAAAATCTAAAAGCTCGCGTTCTTAACGTGTGCTTTGTGGTCACGGAAAATGCGCATGAGAAACTCCCGGTTTTGCAGCAAAACGTGTGTCCTCGACGTGTGATCTGATATTTAAACGAGATTGTTTCTGTCTGCAGGTGTTTTATGCTATATTAACAGCCAGTGTCTTATTATTCGAATTAATTGAATTTATTGATCGAGTTTAGGAATTTAAAATGAAAGATGAAGCATACATTTAATAATATTGGGGGATGGATGCCCTTTAACGGTGCAGAAATTACAATATGGTGATTTAAATATCAAAGCTGATTGATCACTCATGAGAATATTGTTTCAGAATAAAAAAAATAAAATATAAAAAATGCTTTCAAATCAGTACTGATTTTTTTTCTTTTTTTTCTTCTTTCAAATCAGTACTGATGTCAGGCGTTAAAAAAATAAAAAAAATAAAAAATAAAAAATAAACTAAAAAAAAATGTGTTTTTCCGGTTTCCGACCGACCCTGTCAATTTATGTGCGACCCCAAATTATTTTATGAGCTTGGGGAAGAAATAATAAAAATTAAATAAATACACAAATAAAAAACTCTGAGGCGAACTATTAATTTACGTTTTTGTACAGCTCCGTCTTTTTATAGCACGCGATGTAAGATGCATCTTGTCCTCCAGCAATCTATTAACAAACGAGGCAGATATCGTTCGTCAAACTGAACTATAATACATATTATACAAGTCTTTTTTTGTAATTTAGGATATTTTTATTCATGTTCGCACACATACAAATACATGCATTCATATGCATGCACACACCACATACTAATACCTCCATCCGCCTATAGTTTTATAAAAAATCATCCTATCATGATCCAATCATGATCCCAATCACATCTTCTGCTGTCTAGCACTTCTTTCGCCATGTATTTGTTCGTTTCTTTCATTATTTTATGCAATCCAAAACACTCTAACCTGCCGCGGTTCGTATCTCTAGAGCCCGTCTAACTTGACCGCTTTTCCGGGACAAATGGATTTTTGAAGTACAAGTAAAAGAGAATTTTACTCGCCTCAACGGACAAGTAGCCTGAACATCAATAACAAACAAAAAAATAGCTAGGGAATCACTAAACCGAGAGAATGATTCTGATTTTATTACATTTATTGCAAGTTGCGATCGATTGTGGATAATAAATGTAGCAGGCCTACTGTATTACTGATGGTAAGGTTGCGCTGTTGACGCTCGCGCAGAGAAATCTACACACATGAGCGGAGCACACACACACACAGTTAACAACATACTCTGCCTATAAAAAATCTAAATGTGGAGTTTTTATATTTTAACATATGTTAAGCACTAAGCAGCCTCAATTATTTTTCCTGAATACCATCACGATTGAAAAAGTGACATTGATTTCCTACAACAGTTCAATAAACAGTTAAGATTAAGTCACTTACTGTTTATAAGCAATATTGGGTGTTTTTGTTCCATTTCAGCAGCGAAAATAGTTCCAAAGAAAAGTCACAGCAGAACCACGAAGCATCTCACAGGAACTCATCCTGTTTTCATTACTGAATGATTCAGCATTTTGAACGAATCGGTTGAGTCAAGGATTCAATGACCCATTCATAAACATCAACTGTCTCATTCTTGAATGAATCAACCGTTTGAACGAATCGTTTGAATTAATGAATCAATAACTCACTCATTTATACGGCCGCCTGCCGCCACCTATTGGCAGTTTAGTGTTATGTTTATAAGTAGCCTAGTATAATTCTTTTCAATATTTCTTATTTGCACATTTAAATCAATTTCATAACATTATTTTATGAAATTGTAATTTTTCAGTGTAAATGATTTAATTTCATCAGCCCTACCTAGGGTAACAGTATGCTTCATCTTTCATTTTAAATTCCTAAATTTGATCAATAAATTCAATTATTTAGAATAATAAGACACTATAGGGCATTTAATAATATTGGTGGATGGGGATGCCCTTAAAGGTGCATATATTACAATTTGCCTTTTTAAATATCAAAGCTGATTGAACACTGATGAGAATATTGCTTCAGAATAAAAAATAAATACATTTTAAAAATCCGGACAAGCAACTTTTTTACTCGGACAAGTGATTGACAGATTTACTTACTTGTCCGGAGGACAAGCACGTGAAAAGGCTTAAGGGGATAGTTTACTTTGAAATTAATTTTTGATATGTTTTAGCTTAACTCAAGGGCATCCAAGATGTAGGTGTCTTTGTTTCCACAGTAGTTTCAATTTTGATATTTTTAGGTTTGACTATCCCTTTAATGTCGAGCCCTGAATAATTTCCTACCCATCCCTTGCTGCCACTGAAAAAAAAAAAAAAAAAAATTACCTACCGACCCATGACCTCAACTGACAACCAACCGGAACCAAGTTTTTTTTTTTTAGGCCTCGTACACCAAACGTCTGTACTCTGTATTGAGCTGCTTCATGTCAATCACTGTATGCTGTATGCTTTCGAATCAGTACTGTGATGTCATACACCAATCGTCTGTACTCTGTACTGAGCTGCTTCATGTCAATCACTGTATGATGTTTGCTTTCGAATCAGTACTGTGATGTCATACAATCGTCTGTACTCTGTACTGAGCTGCTTCATGTCAATCACTGCATGCTGTATGCTTTCGAATCAGTACTATGACGTCATACACCAATCGTCTGTACTCTGTAACAGGCGCGGATTTATGGGCGGCCAGATTGACAGGTGGCCCACCCAAACAGATTATTAAAAACAATTTACATTTTTAATTTTCATAATAATAATGAATTAAGTTTGGCCTTACGGCCCCCCAACACTTTATATGATATGACAAGCGCTGAGCGCGTCCATCTCTGGCTCAGCGCCAGCGAGCGCACAGTTTGAATCTGGCAGTGATGTCATGTCACTGTACATATTTTGTCCAGACTTCGACACCCTTGCAAGGAGAGTAGACGAGGCTCATTGTTCACATTGGTAAGACAAAGAATAGGGCCCGTCCACAGATTGCGCACTCAATTTTGTAATTTCAAATGTACGTTCATAATGGAAGCAACGTTGTCGCGCGGTCTGGCGTCTGATTGACTTGTCAAACGCGTGCGTTTCGACAGTCAAGGGACGCGCGATTTGCCATAAAATATAATATCTTGACGACATTTATAAAATATAACATCTTGACCATATTTAATGTTAACATTGCATAAATATTTTTATGTATAAGTATGTGTAATATGACAAATATTATGCCCAGAGCTTTCAATCATTTTTTCATGTATTCTTCGGATGTTCATGCCTATTCCACTAGGCGTTGTAAAGATTTGTATCTTGCCTTTTGTAGAACTACAGCTAATCAATCTACACTGAAATACAGAGGGAATTCCCTCTGGAATCATTTGGACCCTGTTTTAAAGACTACAATCACTATAAACACTTTTAAAAGAGAGCTGAAAAAAATGTTAACATATAATTAAGTTTATTTTGTTAATTTATTGTATTAACATGATTGATGTATTGATTATATTGTCTTGCTTGATCATGTAATTTTATGTCCATTTTAATGAGATTTTGGGGAAGTGGTTTTATAAGACCTCATGTCTTCTCACTTTCTGCCGCACAGTTTTTTTTTTTTTTTCGTTAATGGACTTGTAAAGTTGTATTTTAAATGTTATATGTGCAAATAAATAAAATCTAAAAGCTCGCATTCTTAACGTGTGCTTTGTGGTCACGGAAAATGCGCATGAGAAACTCCCGGGTTTGCAGCAAAACGTGTGTCCTCGACGTGTGATCTGCTATTTAAACGAGATTGTTTCTGTCTGCAGGTGTTTTAGGTTAACAGCCATATATTGTCTTATTATTCGAAATAATTGAATTTATTGATCGAATTTAGGAATTTAAAATGAAAGATGAAGCATACATTTAATTATATTGGGGGATGGATGCCCTTTAACGGTGCAGAAATTACAATATGGTGATTTAAATATCAAAGCTGATTGATAACTCATGAGAATATTGTTTCAGAGTAAAAAATAAATAAATAAAAAAAATGCTTTCAAATCAGTACTGATGTCATACACCAATCGTCTGTACTCTGTACTGAGCTGCTTCATGTCAATCACTGTATGATGTATGCTTTCGAATCAGTACTGTGATGTCATAATCGTCTGTACTCTGTACTGAGCTGCTTCTTGTCAATCACTGCATGCTGTATGCTTTCGAATCAGTACTGTGACATCATACACCAATCGTCTGTACTCTGTAGAGAGCTGTTTCAAGTCAATCACTGTGTGCTGTATGCTTTCGAATCAGTACTGTGACGTCATACACCAATCGTCTGTACTCTGTAACAGGCGCGGATTTATGGGCGGCCAGAGTGACAGGTGTCCCACCCAAACAGATTTATAAAAACAATTTAAATGTTTAATTTTCATAATAATAATGAATTAAGTTTGGCCATACGGCCCGCCCAACACTTTATATGATATGACAAGCGCTGAGCGCGTCCATCTCTGGCTCAGCGCCAGCGAGCGCACAGTTTGAATCTGGCAGTGATGTCATGTCACTGTACATATTTTGTCCAGACTTGTACACCCTTGCGAGGAGTGTAGACGAGGCTCATTGTTCACATGAACACCATGACTTGGTAAGACAAAGAATAGGGCCCGTTCACAGATCGCTTCTTTTGCGCACTCAAGTTTGTCATTTCAAATGTACGTTCTCATAATGGAAGCAACGTTGTCGCGCGGTCAGGCGTCTGATTGACTCGTCAAACGCGTGCGTTTCGACAGCCAAGGGACGCGCGATTTGCCATAAAATATAACATCTTGACCATATTTAATGTTAACATATATTGCATAAATATTTGTATGTGTGAATATGACAAATATTATGCCCAGAGCTTTCAATCATTTTTTCATGTATTCTTCGAATGTTCATGCCTATTCCACTAGGCGTTGTAAAGATTTGTATCTTGCCTTTTGTAGAACTACAGCTAATCAATCTACACTGAAATACAGAGGGAATTCCCTCTGGAATCAGTTGGACCCTGTTTTAAAGACTAAAATCACTATAAACACTTTTAAAAGAGAGCTGAAAAAATGTTAACATATAATTAAGTTTATTTTGTTAATTTGTTGTATTAACATGATTGATGTATTGATTATATTGTCTTGCTTGATCATGTAATTTTATGTCCATTTTAATGAGATTTTGGGGATAAGACCTCATGGTCTTCTCACTTTCTCCCGCACAGTTTTTTTTTTTTCCGTTAATGGACTTGTAAAGTTGTATTTTAAATGTTATATGTGCAAATAAATAAAATCTAAAAGCTCGCGTTCTTAACGTGCGCTTTGTGGTCACGGAAAATGCGCATGAGAAACTCCCGGTTTTGCAGCAAAACGTGTGTCCTCGACGTGTGATCTGATATTTAAACGAGATTGTTTCTGTCTGCAGGTGTTTTATGCTATATTAACAGCCAGTGTCTTATTATTAGAATTAATTGAATTTATTGATCGAGTTTAGGAATTTAAAATGAAAGATGAAGCATACATTTAATAATATTGGGGGATGGATGCCCTTTAACGGTGCAGAAATTACAATATGGTGATTTAAATATCAAAGCTGATTGATCACTCATGAGAATATTGTTTCAGAATAAAAAAAATAAAATATAAAAAATGCTTTCAAATCAGTACTGATTTTTTTTCTTTTTTTTCTTCTTTCAAATCAGTACTGATGTCAGGCGTTAAAAAAATAAAAAAATAAAAAATAAAAAATAAACTAAAAAAAAATGTGTTTGTTTCCGGTTTCCGACCGACCCTGTCAATTTATGTGCGACCCCAAATTATTTTATGAGCTTGGGGAAGAAATAATAAAAATTAAATATATACACAAATAAAAAACTCTGAGGCGAACTATTAATTTACGTTTTTGTACAGCTCCGTCTTTTTATAGCACGCGATGTAAGATGCATCTTGTCCTCCAGCAATCTATTAACAAACGAGGCAGATATCGTTCGTCAAACTGAACTATAATACATATTATACAAGTCTTTTTTTGTAATTTAGGATATTTTTATTCATGTTCGCACACATACAAATACATGCATTCATATGCATGCACACACCACATACTAATACCTCCATCCGCCTATAGTTTTATAAAAAATCATCCTATCATGATCCAATCATGATCCCAATCACATCTTCTGCTGTCTAGCACTTCTTTCGCCATGTATTTGTTCGTTTCTTTCATTATTTTATGCAATCCAAAACACTCTAACCTGCCGCGGTTCGTATCTCTAGAGCCCGTCTAACTTGACCGCTTTTCCGGGACAAATGGATTTTTGAAGTACAAGTAAAAGAGAATTTTACTCGCCTCAACGGACAAGTAGCCTGAACATCAATAACAAACAAAAAAATAGCTAGGGAATCACTAAACCGAGAGAATGATTCTGATTTTATTACATTTATTGCAAGTTGCGATCGATTGTGGATAATAAATGTAGCAGGCCTACTGTATTACTGATGGTAAGGTTGCGCTGTTGACGCTCGCGCAGAGAAATCTACACACATGAGCGGAGCACACACACACACAGTTAACAACATACTCTGCCTATAAAAAATCTAAATGTGGAGTTTTTATATTTTAACATATGTTAAGCACTAAGCAGCCTCAATTATTTTTCCTGAATACCATCACGATTGAAAAAGTGACATTGATTTCCTACAACAGTTCAATAAACAGTTAAGATTAAGTCACTTACTGTTTATAAGCAATATTGGGTGTTTTTGTTCCATTTCAGCAGCGAAAATAGTTCCAAAGAAAAGTCACAGCAGAACCACGAAGCATCTCACAGGAACTCATCCTGTTTTCATTACTGAATGATTCAGCATTTTGAACGAATCGGTTGAGTCAAGGATTCAATGACCCATTCATAAACATCAACTGTCTCATTCTTGAATGAATCAACCGTTTGAACGAATCGTTTGAATTAATGAATCAATAACTCACTCATTTATACGGCCGCCTGCCGCCACCTATTGGCAGTTTAGTGTTATGTTTATAAGTAGCCTAGTATAATTCTTTTCAATATTTCTTATTTGCACATTTAAATCAATTTCATAACATTATTTTATGAAATTGTAATTTTTCAGTGTAAATGATTTAATTTCATCAGCCCTACCTAGGGTAACAGTATGCTTCATCTTTCATTTTAAATTCCTAAATTTGATCAATAAATTCAATTATTTAGAATAATAAGACACTATAGGGCATTTAATAATATTGGTGGATGGGGATGCCCTTAAAGGTGCATATATTACAATTTGCCTTTTTAAATATCAAAGCTGATTGAACACTGATGAGAATATTGCTTCAGAATAAAAAATAAATACATTTTAAAAATCCGGACAAGCAACTTTTTTACTCGGACAAGTGATTGACAGATTTACTTACTTGTCCGGAGGACAAGCACGTGAAAAGGCTTAAGGGGATAGTTTACTTTGAAATTAATTTTTGATATGTTTTAGCTTAACTCAAGGGCATCCAAGATGTAGGTGTCTTTGTTTCCACAGTAGTTTCAATTTTGATATTTTTAGGTTTGACTATCCCTTTAATGTCGAGCCCTGAATAATTTCCTACCCATCCCTTGCTGCCACTGAAAAAAAAAAAAAAAAAAAAAATTACCTACCGACCCATGACCTCAACTGACAACCAACCGGAACCAAGTTTTTTTTTTTTTAGGCCTCGTACACCAAACGTCTGTACTCTGTATTGAGCTGCTTCATGTCAATCACTGTATGCTGTATGCTTTCGAATCAGTACTGTGATGTCATACACCAATCGTCTGTACTCTGTACTGAGCTGCTTCATGTCAATCACTGTATGATGTATGCTTTCGAATCAGTACTGTGATGTCATACAATCGTCTGTACTCTGTACTGAGCTGCTTCATGTCAATCACTGCATGCTGTATGCTTTCGAATCAGTACTATGACGTCATACACCAATCGTCTGTACTCTGTAACAGGCGCGGATTTATGGGCGGCCAGATTGACAGGTGGCCCACCCAAACAGATTATTAAAAACAATTTAAATTTTTAATTTTCATAATAATAATGAATTAAGTTTGGCCTTACGGCCCCCCAACACTTTATATGATATGACAAGCGCTGAGCGCGTCCATCTCTGGCTCAGCGCCAGCGAGCGCACAGTTTGAATCTGGCAGTGATGTCATGTCACTGTACATATTTTGTCCAGACTTCGACACCCTTGCAAGGAGAGTAGACGAGGCTCATTGTTCACATTGGTAAGACAAAGAATAGGGCCCGTCCACAGATTGCGCACTCAATTTTGTAATTTCAAATGTACGTTCATAATGGAAGCAACGTTGTCGCGCGGTCTGGCGTCTGATTGACTTGTCAAACGCGTGCGTTTCGACAGTCAAGGGACGCGCGATTTGCCATAAAATATAATATCTTGACGACATTTATAAAATATAACATCTTGACCATATTTAATGTTAACATATATTGCATAAATATTTTTATGTATAAGTATGTGTGAATATGACAAATATTATGCCCAGAGCTTTCAATCATTTTTTCATGTATTCTTCGGATGTTCATGCCTATTCCACTAGGCGTTGTAAAGATTTGTATCTTGCCTTTTGTAGAACTACAGCTAATCAATCTACACTGAAATACAGAGGGAATTCCCTCTGGAATCATTTGGACCCTGTTTTAAAGACTACAATCACTATAAACACTTTTAAAAGAGAGCTGAAAAAAATGTTAACATATAATTAAGTTTATTTTGTTAATTTATTGTATTAACATGATTGATGTATTGATTATATTGTCTTGCTTGATCATGTAATTTTATGTCCATTTTAATGAGATTTTGGGGAAGTGGTTTTATAAGACCTTATGTCTTCTCACTTTCTGCCGCACAGTTTTTTTTTTTTTTCGTTAATGGACTTGTAAAGTTGTATTTTAAATGTTATATGTGCAAATAAATAAAATCTAAAAGCTCGCATTCTTAACGTGTGCTTTGTGGTCATGGAAAATGCGCATGAGAAACTCCCGGGTTTGCAGCAAAACGTGTGTCCTCGACGTGTGATCTGCTATTTAAACGAGATTGTTTCTGTCTGCAGGTGTTTTAGGTTAACAGCCATATATTGTCTTATTATTCGAAATAATTGAATTTATTGATCGAATTTAGGAATTTAAAATGAAAGATGAAGCATACATTTAATTATATTGGGGGATGGATGCCCTTTAACGGTGCAGAAATTACAATATGGTGATTTAAATATCAAAGCTGATTGATCACTCATGAGAATATTGTTTCAGAATAAAAAAAAAATAAATAAAAAAAATGCTTTCAAATCAGTACTGATGTCATACACGAATCGTCTGTACTCTGTACTGAGCTGCTTCATGTCAATCACTGTATGATGTATGCTTTCGAATCAGTACTGTGATGTCATAATCGTCTGTACTCTGTACTGAGCTGCTTCTTGTCAATCACTGCATGCTGTATGCTTTCGAATCAGTACTGTGACATCATACACCAATCGTCTGTACTCTGTAGAGAGCTGTTTCAAGTCAATCACTGTGTGCTGTATGCTTTCGAATCAGTACTGTGACGTCATACACCAATCGTCTGTACTCTGTAACAGGCGCGGATTTATGGGCGGCCAGAGTGACAGGTGTCCCACCCAAACAGATTAATAAAAACAATTTAAATGTTTAATTTTCATAATAATAATGAATTAAGTTTGGCCATACGGCCCGCCCAACACTTTATATGATATGACAAGCGCTGAGCGCGTCCATCTCTGGCTCAGCGCCAGCGAGCGCACAGTTTGAATCTGGCAGTGATGTCATGTCACTGTACATATTTTGTCCAGACTTCGACACCCTTGCAAGGAGAGTAGACGAGGCTCATTGTTCACATGAACACCATGACTTGGTAAGACAAAGAATAGGGCCCGTTCACAGATCGCTTCTTTTGCGCACTCAAGTTTGTCATTTCAAATGTACGTTCTCATAATGGAAGCAACGTTGTCACGCAGCCCATTCTCACTCCCAAGGCGTCACCTAACTGACGCCTTGGGAAGCATTTGGACATGCTTCAATATCTGACGCTTTAGGCGCCCTTTAGCGTCAGTTAGATGACGCCCTAGGATCGCGTGTACCCTACCCCCACCCCACACCTAAACCTAACCGCGTCCTCTAACAGACGCTTTCCTTTAGCGTCAGTTAGATGACGCCGTAGGATCGCGTCATGTAAGTGACGCTAAAGGGCGCCTAAAACGTCAAATATTGAAGCATGGTCAAAGGTGACGCCTTTTGGTGAAATGCGTTGTGTCACGCGGTCAGGCGTCTGATTGACTCGTCAAACGCGTGCGTTTCGACAGCCAAGGGACGCGCGATTTGCCATAAAATATAACATCTTGACCATATTTAATGTTAACATATATTGCATAAATATTTGTATGTGTGAATATGACAAATATTATGCCCAGAGCTTTCAATCATTTTTTCATGTATTCTTCGGATGTTCATGCCTATTCCAGCCGTTGTAAAGATTTGTATCTTGCCTTTTGTAGAACTACAGCTAATCAATCTACACTGAAATACAGAGGGAATTCCCTCTGGAATCATTTGGACCCTGTTTTAAAGACTAAAATCACTATAAACACTTTTAAAAGAGAGCTGAAAAAATGTTAACATATAATTAAGTTTATTTTGTTAATTTGTTGTATTAACATGATTGATGTATTGATTATATTGTCTTGCTTGATCATGTAATTTTATGTCCATTTTAATGAGATTTTGGGGATAAGACCTCATGGTCTTCTCACTTTCTCCCGCACAGTTTTTTTTTTTTTTCCGTTAATGGACTTGTAAAGTTGTATTTTAAATGTTATATGTGCAAATAAATAAAATCTAAAAGCTCGCGTTCTTAACGTGCGCTTTGTGGTCACGGAAAATGCGCATGAGAAACTCCCGGTTTTGCAGCAAAACGTGTGTCCTCGACGTGTGATCTGATATTTAAACGAGATTGTTTCTGTCTGCAGGTGTTTTATGCTATATTAACAGCCAGTGTCTTATTATTCGAATTAATTGAATTTATTGATCGAGTTTAGGAATTTAAAATGAAAGATGAAGCATACATTTAATAATATTGGGGGATGGATGCCCTTTAACGGTGCAGAAATTACAATATGGTGATTTAAATATCAAAGCTGATTGATCACTCATGAGAATATTGTTTCAGAATAAAAAAAATAAAATATAAAAAATGCTTTCAAATCAGTACTGATTTTTTTTTCTTTTTTTTTCTTCTTTCAAATCAGTACTGATGTCAGGCGTTAAAAAAAAAAATAAAAAAAATAAAAATAAACTAAAAAAAAAATGTGTTTGTTTCCGGTTTCCGACCGACCCTGTCAATTTATGTGCGACCCCAAATTATTTTATGAGCTTGGGGAAGAAATAATAAAAATTAAATAAATACACAAATAAAAAACTCTGAGGCGAACTATTAATTTACGTTTTTGTACAGCTCCGTCTTTTTATAGCACGCGATGTAAGATGCATCTTGTCCTCCAGCAATCTATTAACAAACGAGGCAGATATCGTTCGTCAAACTAAACTATAATACATATTATACAAGTCTTTTTTTGTAATTTAGGATATTTTTATTCATGTTCGCACACATACAAATACATGCATTCATATGCATGCACACACCACATACTAATACCTCCATCCGCCTATAGTTTTATAAAAAATCATCCTATCATGATCCAATCATGATCCCAATCACATCTTCTGCTGTCTAGCACTTCTTTCGCCATGTATTTGTTCGTTTCTTTCATTATTTTATGCAATCCAAAACACTCTAACCTGCCGCGGTTCGTATCTCTAGAGCCCGTCTAACTTGACCGCTTTTCCGGGACAAATGGATTTTTGAAGTACAAGTAAAAGAGAATTTTACTCGCCTCAACGGACAAGTAGCCTGAACATCAATAACAAACAAAAAAATAGCTAGGGAATCACTAAACCGAGAGAATGATTCTGATTTTATTACATTTATTGCAAGTTGCGATCGATTGTGGATAATAAATGTAGCAGGCCTACTGTATTACTGATGGTAAGGTTGCGCTGTTGACGCTCGCGCAGAGAAATCTACACACATGAGCGGAGCACACACACACACAGTTAACAACATACTCTGCCTATAAAAAATCTAAATGTGGAGTTTTTATATTTTAACATATGTTAAGCACTAAGCAGCCTCAATTATTTTTCCTGAATACCATCACGATTGAAAAAGTGACATTGATTTCCTACAACAGTTCAATAAACAGTTAAGATTAAGTCACTTACTGTTTATAAGCAATATTGGGTGTTTTTGTTCCATTTCAGCAGCGAAAATAGTTCCAAAGAAAAGTCACAGCAGAACCACGAAGCATCTCACAGGAACTCATCCTGTTTTCATTACTGAATGATTCAGCATTTTGAACGAATCGGTTGAGTCAAGGATTCAATGACCCATTCATAAACATCAACTGTCTCATTCTTGAATGAATCAACCGTTTGAACGAATCGTTTGAATTAATGAATCAATAACTCACTCATTTATACGGCCGCCTGCCGCCACCTATTGGCAGTTTAGTGTTATGTTTATAAGTAGCCTAGTATAATTCTTTTCAATATTTCTTATTTGCACATTTAAATCAATTTCATAACATTATTTTATGAAATTGTAATTTTTCAGTGTAAATGATTTAATTTCATCAGCCCTACCTAGGGTAACAGTATGCTTCATCTTTCATTTTAAATTCCTAAATTTGATCAATAAATTCAATTATTTAGAATAATAAGACACTATAGGGCATTTAATAATATTGGTGGATGGGGATGCCCTTAAAGGTGCATATATTACAATTTGCCTTTTTAAATATCAAAGCTGATTGAACACTGATGAGAATATTGCTTCAGAATAAAAAATAAATACATTTTAAAAATCCGGACAAGCAACTTTTTTACTCGGACAAGTGATTGACAGATTTACTTACTTGTCCGGAGGACAAGCACGTGAAAAGGCTTAAGGGGATAGTTTACTTTGAAATTAATTTTTGATATGTTTTAGCTTAACTCAAGGGCATCCAAGATGTAGGTGTCTTTGTTTCCACAGTAGTTTCAATTTTGATATTTTTAGGTTTGACTATCCCTTTAATGTCGAGCCCTGAATAATTTCCTACCCATCCCTTGCTGCCACTGAAAAAAAAAAAAAAAAAAAAAAATTACCTACCGACCCATGACCTCAACTGACAACCAACCGGAACCAAGTTTTTTTTTTTTAGGCCTCGTACACCAAACGTCTGTACTCTGTATTGAGCTGCTTCATGTCAATCACTGCATGCTGTATGCTTTCGAATCAGTACTATGACGTCATACACCAATCGTCTGTACTCTGTAACAGGCGCGGATTTATGGGCGGCCAGATTGACAGGTGGCCCACCCAAACAGATTATTAAAAACAATTTAAATTTTTAATTTTCATAATAATAATGAATTAAGTTTGGCCTAACGGCCCCCCAACACTTTATATGATATGACAAGCGCTGAGCGCGTCCATCTCTGGCTCAGCGCCAGCGAGCGCACAGTTTGAATCTGGCAGTGATGTCATGTCACTGTACATATTTTGTCCAGACTTCGACACCCTTGCAAGGAGAGTAGACGAGGCTCATTGTTCACATTGGTAAGACAAAGAACAGGGCCCGTCCACAGATTGCGCACTCAATTTTGTAATTTCAAATGTACGTTCATAATGGAAGCAACGTTGTCGCGCGGTCTGGCGTCTGATTGACTTGTCAAACGCGTGCGTTTCGACAGTCAAGGGACGCGCGATTTGCCATAAAATATAATATCTTGACGACATTTATAAAATATAACATCTTGACCATATTTAATGTTAACATATATTGCATAAATATTTTTATGTATAAGTATGTGTGAATATGACAAATATTATGCCCAGAGCTTTCAATCATTTTTTCATGTATTCTTCGGATGTTCATGCCTATTCCACTAGGCGTTGTAAAGATTTGTATCTTGCCTTTTGTAGAACTACAGCTAATCAATCTACACTGAAATACAGAGGGAATTCCCTCTGGAATCATTTGGACCCTGTTTTAAAGACTACAATCACTATAAACACTTTTAAAAGAGAGCTGAAAAAAATGTTAACATATAATTAAGTTTATTTTGTTAATTTATTGTATTAACATGATTGATGTATTGATTATATTGTCTTGCTTGATCATGTAATTTTATGTCCATTTTAATGAGATTTTGGGGAAGTGGTTTTATAAGACCTCATGTCTTCTCACTTTCTGCCGCACAGTTTTTTTTTTTTTTTTTTTCGTTAATGGACTTGTAAAGTTGTATTTTAAATGTTATATGTGCAAAAAAATAAAATCTAAAAGCTCGCGTTCTTAACGTGTGCTTTGTGGTCACGGAAAATGCGCATGAGAAACTCCCGGTTTTGCAGCAAAACGTGTGTCCTCGACGTGTGATCTGATATTTAAACGAGATTGTTTCTGTCTGCAGGTGTTTTATGCTATATTAACAGCCAGTGTCTTATTATTCGAATTAATTGAATTTATTGATCGAGTTTAGGAATTTAAAATGAAAGATGAAGCATACATTTAATAATATTGGGGGATGGATGCCCTTTAACGGTGCAGAAATTACAATATGGTGATTTAAATATCAAAGCTGATTGATCACTCATGAGAATATTGTTTCAGAATAAAAAAAATAAAATATAAAAAATGCTTTCAAATCAGTACTGATTTTTTTTCTTTTTTTTCTTCTTTCAAATCAGTACTGATGTCAGGCGTTAAAAAAATAAAAAAAATAAAAAATAAAAAATAAACTAAAAAAAAATGTGTTTGTTTCCGGTTTCCGACCGACCCTGTCAATTTATGTGCGACCCCAAATTATTTTATGAGCTTGGGGAAGAAATAATAAAAATTAAATAAATACACAAATAAAAAACTCTGAGGCGAACTATTAATTTACGTTTTTGTACAGCTCCGTCTTTTTATAGCACGCGATGTAAGATGCATCTTGTCCTCCAGCAATCTATTAACAAACGAGGCAGATATCGTTCGTCAAACTGAACTATAATACATATTATACAAGTCTTTTTTTGTAATTTAGGATATTTTTATTCATATTCGCACACATACAAATACATGCATTCATATGCATGCACACACCACATACTAATACCTCCATCCGCCTATAGTTTTATAAAAAATCATCCTATCATGATCCAATCATGATCCCAATCACATCTTCTGCTGTCTAGCACTTCTTTCGCCATGTATTTGTTCGTTTCTTTCATTATTTTATGCAATCCAAAACACTCTAACCTGCCGCGGTTCGTATCTCTAGAGCCCGTCTAACTTGACCGCTTTTCCGGGACAAATGGATTTTTGAAGTACAAGTAAAAGAGAATTTTACTCGCCTCAACGGACAAGTAGCCTGAACATCAATAACAAACAAAAAAATAGCTAGGGAATCACTAAACCGAGAGAATGATTCTGATTTTATTACATTTATTGCAAGTTGCGATCGATTGTGGATAATAAATGTAGCAGGCCTACTGTATTACTGATGGTAATGTTGCGCTGTTGACGCTCGCGCAGAGAAATCTACACACATGAGCGGAGCACACACACACACAGTTAACAACATACTCTGCCTATAAAAAATCTAAATGTGGAGTTTTTATATTTTAACATATGTTAAAGGTGGCATATGTAATAATTGAGGTAACAATATACGAAAAATGAGCTACACGCATCAAAAGAATGAGAAGAAATAAGTGCAAAGATGTCATTAAAAAACTGACAAGTTACAGTGCTGCCGAGATATTAACCTGATTTAGCATGCTATATTACTAGCCCCGGCCCGGCAGGTATCGTAATACCAGTTCCGGCCATGGGAGGCGGTATGCGGACGGGCAACGTTAGCACCAGCCAAACTGCAATAGACGAGTGAGTCGCGCTCGCGCCGGCTTGTGTGTACTTGAACCTGATGTCAGTCGTGTGGAAATACAGCCCATTACTACATTTCAGTTCAGGGAAGAGTTCAAAAAATGATTGGTCGACATTATGCATAAGGAATACATTTTGGTAAGTTGTAGCATACTGTATCTTTCACCAGTGTTCGTGTTCTTTTTCAAGCTAGTAGAGACGATCGGTTCACGTGCGCTAGGGATCTGTAGTGTAACATGTACAAGCGCCAAAACGGTTTTATTCTTTGAATTGCGTAATATAATTGACAGAATCTGAGAGCTTAACTAACCTGCTTGCTAAGTGTCAATTGCGTGTGTCTCACGGTGAATTCACGGCGCTAGCTTAGTATAGTATAGTATACTTTATTGTCCCCTAGGGGAAATTTGTCATGGACTCAAAGTGCGTGGTGCAAAGTAGTAGCTGCCATTACAAGCAATAATACACATAGTAAAACAAATACCAGCTAAAGACGTACATGTAGACTACACACACACTCATGACACATCTAATGAAAATCTAAAAAAATAAAAAAAAAAAAAATAAAAAAAAAATAAAAAAAAAATAAAAATAAAAAAAATAAAATAAATGAGAATAAAAAACAAACATACAATACTAAAACAACAAGCAGAACACCAAGTTATTGCACACTTCTCATTCCTCCTCGTACAATCTAAAAATTTTGATTTAAAATTTTGACGGAGTTGGGTATAAAAGAATATTTGTAACGGTTCAATTTGGTTTTTGGAATTCTGAACCTTCTGCCGGAAGGCAAAAGCTCGTACTCCGCATGAAGGATGTGGGACGGGTCAGACAGAACTCTCCGCGCCTGCCTGAGTACAGACTGCTCATAGATGGACTGAAGGGAGAGCTTTTCAGTCCTCCCCATCACCTTCATAGCAGTCTGTACCAGGCGCTGCAACTTTGATTTAGACTGTGTGGAGAGATTGCCAAACCATGCCGTCATCCCATACCTGATGACACTCTCCATCACTGCCTGATAAAATAAAAACATAATCTTCTGACTGACACCAAACACCCTCAGTCTGCGTAAAAAATACAGCCTTTGCTGTAAACGGGAACATAAATGATCAACATGATCACCCCAACGTAAAAGGTTATCCAGGTGGATACCCAGATACCTATAAGAAGTAACCTGTTTGATCTCTTCCCTGTGAATAGACAGTGGAGTATGATCCCCCACTGACCGGGGGTCAAACACCATCTCCTCAGTTTTTTTAGTGTTAATTGTGAGATAGTTCTTGTCACACCACTGAACAAAATTATTAACCTCCGTGAAGTACACTGACGGGTCTGAGTTCTGGTGAAGCAGACTGAGAATAGCAGTGTCATCAGAAAATTTAAAAAACAGGTTGCCTGGGAGACTATTGGTACAGTCATTTGTATAAAGAGTGAACAGAACCGGTGAACTTACGCAGCCCTGAGGCGCACCTGTGCTGCTGCATTTGGATTCCGAAACTGAGTCGTTAATCCTGACATTTTGGGTTCTATTTGTTAAAAAAGAATAAAACCACTTAATAATAAAAGGGTTAACATTCATCTGGGTCATTTTCTGTAAGAGCAGATGAGGCTGTAATGAGTTAAAAGCCGAACTAAAATCAATAAACAAAATGCGTGCGTAGGCCTTGGGATCCTCCAGATGCTTAAGGGTCAGGTGGGTGATGCTATTAATTGCATCGTCTGTACTCCTCCCCTGCCTATAAGCAAACTGGAGTGGATCCAGTTCAGGGTTGACTTCAGATTTCAGTATGGATACCATGTATTTTTCAAAGCATTTCATGACAACAGAAGTTAAAGCCACCGGTCTATAATCGTTGTTTTCTATAGGACAGGGTTTCTTTGGAATGGGAATAATGGTAGATTTTTTCCAAAGGGCAGGAACCAGATGCGAATCTGCAGACCTTTGAAACACAGGTAGCTTGATCAACATCAGCAAATGCTGTCTGTCAAATTAATTCACTAACAATAAAAGTGTAATATGAACAAAACGAATACCATAAACTTCAAATAATTGCCCAAGCTTTTATTTTCTCATACCGTCGAAATGCACCAGCTTGTTTTTGAGATCTATGAGGCGGTCTTCATCATTTAGTGTTGAGATTCATAGTGTTTAGTTTAGTTCACTTTAGTGTTTAGTTCATTGAGTCTCTGATCTCTAAAAATCTCCAAATGTTCCACGTGAAACTGCGGTCTTCCAACCTTTTACTATCATGTCAAATGATTTGAATAACATGCGCGATGGTAGGAGCACAAGTCATTTTTTGGAGGTATACTGCCCCCATCTGTTATGGAATATGGAGTAGGATTTGATTTATGATGTTAGATGGCACCTTTAAGCACTAAGCAGCCTCAATTATTTTTCCTGAATACCATCACGATTGAAAAAGTGACATTGATTTCCTACAACAGTTCAATAAACAGTTAAGATTAAGTCACTTACTGTTTATAAGCAATATTGGGTGTTTTTGTTCCATTTCAGCAGCGAAAATAGTTCCAAAGAAAAGTCACAGCAGAACCACGAAGCATCTCACAGGAACTCATCCTGTTTTCATTACTGAATGATTCAGCATTTTAAACGAATCGGTTGAGTCAAGGATTCAATGACCCATTCATAAACATCAACTGTCTCATTCTTGAATGAATCAACCGTTTGAACGAATCGTTTGAATTAATGAATCAATAACTCACTCATTTATACGGCCGCCTGCCGCCACCTATTGGCAGTTTAGTGTTATGTTTATAAGTAGCCTAGTATAATTCTTTTCAATATTTCTTATTTGCACATTTAAATCAATTTCATAACATTATTTTATGAAATTGTAATTTTTCAGTGTAAATGATTTAATTTCATCAGCCCTACCTAGGGTAACAGTATGCTTCATCTTTCATTTTAAATTCCTAAATTTGATCAATAAATTCAATTATTTAGAATAATAAGACACTATAGGGCATTTAATAATATTGGTGGATGGGGATGCCCTTAAAGGTGCATATATTACAATTTGCCTTTTTAAATATCAAAGCTGATTGAACACTGATGAGAATATTGCTTCAGAATAAAAAATAAATACATTTTAAAAATCCGGACAAGCAACTTTTTTACTCGGACAAGTGATTGACAGATTTACTTACTTGTCCGGAGGACAAGCACGTGAAAAGGCTTAAGGGGATAGTTTACTTTGAAATTAATTTTTGATATGTTTTAGCTTAACTCAAGGGCATCCAAGATGTAGGTGTCTTTGTTTCCACAGTAGTTTCAATTTTGATATTTTTAGGTTTGACTATCCCTTTAATGTCGAGCCCTGAATACCCATCCCTTGCTGCCACTGAAAAAAAAAAAAAAAATTACCTACCGACCCATTGTAGCGTGGCCACATAGGAGGAAAGTTCAGATATGGTTAGTGACTATTATTTAATGTTTAGTCACGGGAATTTCCTAACTTTTTCTACTTTACTCTTTACTCTGAATGCCTTGCTATTGTACTGTATTTGCATCCCAATTTCTGTGCGCGCTTGAACATGTGATGACGTTTGTCACGTGGGCGTTGGTCACAGGTAAACAGGAAAAGACTTTTAGTTTGCCATAAAAGGAACCGGAAAACTAATGTTCGAGAGAAGCGTATTCTCATTCACAAAACCGGCCGGTGTTTATGTGGATTTTTCCGGGTTCGATGGTCTTAGAAGCGCCGACTCGCCGTTCCTCAGTGGAGAACTTCTATTGGCTCGTTGCCAGGATTACTTTTCGAGGACTTAAGCCTGTCATCCCCGCTTTTGATCACGCTCACGGTGTTGACATTCCTTCTGGTGAGGCTGATCTTAACACACACTCACACACACACACACGCGGGACTATAGACATTGCCTTTGGACTTATGCACACACACTTACTCTCATACAACGGGCTTTATATTGTTGTGGTGTATTATTGTTTGTGTGTATGTTTTGTGTGAAATACACGGAAGGAGATTTTGAACTTGCAGTATGTTCCATGAACTCTGTTTTCAACCATCTTAAAAAGGAAAAGGAAATTAGAATAGACGTTCTTATTTAATTTGTAACTTGGCTGTACAACGATCAGTTTGTTACATAGTGGTGGCCCGTACGGGGACGTTCTGTTTTTTTTTTTTGTGAAATTGTTTCTTTGTTGTTCCTGGTTATGGATGAAGAGATAAATGTAAATGATGGAATGAAATCTCCGAATGGAAATGCTAATGAAAATATACAAGTTGTAAATACCAATAACTCTGATGCTGGTGCTCCAGACTCAAGAATGAGTTTGGGTGTAACAGCTGCAGATTTCACTGCTGGTCCGTTTGTAACTAGACGTAATCCTACCGGTGAAATAACATCTATGCTTAGCTCATTGTATATTTCTGATGATGAGGAAAAATCTGATGATGAGGATGATGATGATGAGGAAAGCAGTGTATTGAATGTGAATGTGTTACAAACAATGCAAACTGAAGTTGATAAACTTAAAGTGGATTTATTGGCTCTTAGTGCTAGAGTACAAACAAATGAAAATGATTGTAAGCAGGCAGTGGACAGTTCGATTAATAGAGAAACTAGTTTTCGTGAGGCAGTGGACGCTGGCTTGGCAGATTTGGAAGAATTTTTCCGCAAATCACAGGAAAAGTTGGAGAGAGCGGTGTTTGATTGTTTTCTCAGAAGAGATGCAAAATGGGAGAATCAATTGAAAAAGCTGCGAATTTCCAGTACACCTTCTTATCTGTCTAGATTACAGCCCTATTCACCAACTACTCCCATATCTTCGATTCATGATTATAGAAAGACCACGTTTACATCTAGTGTTAACTTCCCCACTGCCCAGACAGGCAATGCTACTTATGATGTAACCTCTGTAAATAATCCTGTATCTAATGTGCCTACCCCTCCAGTGGTGCCCAGTGTCTCATCTTTCAGCGGCCGGCCCCCAATTCGGTTGGAGTTTCCGACGTTTGGAGAGTCTTCTGAGACTTCGGAAGTGCTCAACTTTATTGAACAGTGTGAGAACTATCTTAACATCAGACCCCTTCCAAGTGTGGAACTGGTCGGCACCCTGAGCACGGTTCTTAAAGGACCTGCCCTGAGTTGGTGGAAGGCTGAGAGGAACAAGGTGACTGATTGGCAATCGTTCAAAGAGGCATTTATGGATGCGTTTCTTCCAGATGATTACCTCGCTGAGGTGGAGGATAAGCTGCGGTCTCTGGTGCAGCTGCCGCGTCAACGCCTAAGAGATTTCGCTTATGATTACAGAGCCCTCTGTCTTAAGTGGAAACCTGATATGGCTGAAGAAGAGATGGTGAGCCGCATCCTTAACAACACGAATCCCAGGGTGGCAGGCTGTTTGAGGGGAACGGTGAAGACAGTGGAACAACTGGTAAAAGTGGGTTCAATGGTGGAAAAAGACTGCATGGGAGTTAAGGATTACTGGCAGAAGGTGGATTGTCAGAATGGGAAGGAAAAGGCCAATAAAAGACCAAGTGAACGGAATAACTCTAAAAGTCTAGCAGGATTATCCATTGCGCAACCACACCCTATAAGTTCCCTGTTAGTAGTCCCGGTAACAATAAAAGGGAAAGAGGTGAAGGCTGTACTAGATACTGGGAGCACTTACACCCTAATGCAAGAAAGTCTGTGGAAACAGTTAGGGGGTGAACCAAGTGCTAACCCTCTGGTACCTCTTCAGCAGTTCATTATGGCAGACGGGAAGATACATCAAGCATTCAATAAGAAAACCATCTGTTACAATTGGCATGAGAAAGTATGTGGGGTGGATACATATATCATGAAGGATGCTCATTTGGCATTTCCCCTGATAGCAGGCTTGGATTTCCTCAGAGCCACTGAAGCTGTAGTGGATGTAGGCCAAGGGAGATATGGTCTGAAAGTGGGCAAGGGGTATATGTATCATTCTTTTATAACGACTACCATAAATCCTGGAGGTGTTACGATACCAGTAGGAGAGAGAAAACCCACTTCTGCGACCGTGAGTCTTTACTATGCCTTGCCTTCTACAGGACATCTCTCTCTCGCTTCGCCTGATGTGGAAGTTACTCCTAGATGGGACTCCGACAATCAGGAAGAGTTACTGAAGCTGATTGAGACCTGGCCTCACACCACTTCCCAGCTGCTCGGGAAAACATCGGTAGAACAACACAAGATCATACTATGTGATGAGCTGCCTGTTAGATCTCGGGCATACAGAGTGTCGCCTTTGAAAAAAAAAATAATTGATGAGCAAGTCAGTCTGATGCTAAGAGACCACATTATCGAGCCCTCCTGCTCCCCATGGTCGTCTCCCGTAGTCCTGGTCCCTAAACCGGATGGGTCCTACAGGTTCTGCATCGACTATAGGAAGTTGAATAGTAAGACCATACCTGACGCATATCCGATGCCTCTCATTCATGACATCCTTGAATCCATGGAAGGCGCCTCATGGTTCACAACATTGGATTTGCAATCAGGATACTGGCAAGTGGAAATGGAGGAGGAAAGTAAGAATAAAACAGCCTTTATCACCACCCAGGGGCTGTTCCAATTTCGTTCTATGCCTTATGGACTCAGAAATGCTGCAGCCACTTTCCAGAGGCTGATGGAAAAAGTCTTAGGAGAATTGAGAGGGCAGTTTTGCTTTGTATATATTGATGACATTATAATATATTCCCGGACAATAAAAGAGCATGTACAACACCTGAATGCCATTCTACACAGACTTCATCAGGCTTCACTTACTCTCAACATGAAGAAGTGCCACTTCTTTAAACGACAGTTAAAATTCCTGGGACACATCGTGTCGGAGAAAGGGGTGGAAGTGGATCCTGAAAAGACCCTGGCGGTGTCAGATTATCCCACGCCCAAAGATCTTAAAGCCCTCCAACGCTTCTTGGGATTAGCTGGATGGTATCACAAATTCATTCCACACTTCGCTGACATCACTGCGCCCCTGAACCATCTAAAGAAGAAAGGAGTAAAATGGGACTGGACTCCAGAATGCCAAACCAGTCTGCAGACTATCAAACGGAAATTGCAAGACCCACCTGTCCTAATGCAGCCGGACCTCAATCTACCATTCCAGGTTCACACGGACGCCAGCGATGTGGGCCTAGGAGCTATTCTCTCCCAGCTTACCTCTGAAGGGGAGAGAGTAATAGCCTATGCCTCAAGAACCTTGAGAGGACCAGAGGTAAACTATTCTACCTCGGAAAAAGAGTGTCTAGCGGTGGTCTGGGCAGTGGAAAAATGGAGACATTACCTGGAAGGAAGGCCATTTGACATTTACAGTGATCATGCTGCTTTAACGTGGGCCTTTAATTGTCCAAAGACATCTTCCCGGTTAACTCGATGGACTCTGAGATTGCAGCAATTTACATTCCAAGTGCATCATCGGAAAGGATGTCTTAATTTGGGACCAGATGCCTTGTCTCGAGCTTATGGGCCGTTGGAAAGAGACAGTGCACACTGTATGACTATAACCCCTCCCAGATATGTATCCGACATACCTCACACTCTAGGAGAAATCTCGCAAGCCCAAAGCCGAGACAGTAATATTGCTCTCCTGCTGGGGAATCCCCAGAATAGTAAGAGGCAAGATCAAAGGATTACCTTCGTAGAACACCAGGGGGTGGTATATCGGCGCATCCCAATCAAGAATGATGGAGAGCGGTTCCAGTTGGTTGTGCCGCAGGAGCTGATACCAGGTTTCTTACATTACTTCCATGATAACCCGCTGGGAGGACATCTAGGCCGACTAAAAACCTTGCTGCGACTATTAGAAGTAGCGTGGTGGTCGTCGGTCCGTAAGGATGTTTGGCAGTATGTCAAAGGATGTGAAATATGTCAAAAATATAAACATGAAAATACAAGACCAAGTGGCTTCCTACAGCATACCCAGGTTAATGAACCAGGACACACTTTGGGGATGGATTTCATGGGTCCATTTCCTCTGAGTAAGAAACGAAACGCATACCTTCTAGTGATTGTTGACTATTTCACAAAGTGGGTGGAGTTGTTCCCCCTGCGAGATAGCAAGACGCTGAAAGTAGTTAAAATACTCAGAGAAGAAATATTTACCCGATGGGGGGTGCCTAAATACCTGGTGTCAGACCGAGGAGCACAATTTACATCCAAGGTGCTAGCGGAACTATGTCGGTCTTGGGGAAGCATCCAGAAACTCACTACCAGCTATCATCCGCAAACTAACCTGACTGAAAGAGTCAACCGGACAGTAAAGACCATGATTGCGTCCTATGTAGGACAATATCATCAGACGTGGGATCAGTGGTTACCGGAGCTAAGGTTCGCCATCAATACAGCTCACCAAGAGACCACCGGTAGAGCTCCGGCGGAGTTGATGTTGGGGCGTCAGCTTAATGGACCTCTGGAGAGGTTGATCCTTAGACCCCCCACGCCTGACCAAGTTTCCTATACTCTAGTCGAACGTCAAAACAAGATGGCAGAGGAGGTAAAACTCCGAGTTGGGGTACAACAAACCAGACAAGCTAGATATTATAATGCCCGACGGAAGGATGCGCAATTCAAGCCGGGAGATCTAGTCTGGATTAGGACTCACCCTCTCTCGTTTGCCGCCACTAAATTCGCTGCCAAGCTAGCGCCCAAGTGGGAGGGTCCAGCTGAGATTTTAAAAAGGATGGGGCCAATAAATTACACAGTGAGTTGGGGCAGTCCACTTAAAACAGATGTTATAAATGTGGTTAATCTAAAGCGCTGGTACGGACAATCTCCACCTATGCCGAAGGCTGGGGGGGGGATCTATGTAGCGTGGCCACATAGGAGGAAAGTTCAGATATGGTTAGTGACTATTATTTAATGTTTAGTCACGGGAATTTCCTAACTTTTTCTACTTTACTCTTTACTCTGAATGCCTTGCTATTGTACTGTATTTGCATCCCAATTTCTGTGCGCGCTTGAACATGTGATGACGTTTGTCACGTGGGCGTTGGTCACAGGTAAACAGGAAAAGACTTTTAGTTTGCCATAAAAGGAACCGGAAAACTAATGTTCGAGAGAAGCGTATTCTCATTCACAAAACCGGCCGGTGTTTATGTGGATTTTTCCGGGTTCGATGGTCTTAGAAGCGCCGACTCGCCGTTCCTCAGTGGAGAACTTCTATTGGCTCGTTGCCAGGATTACTTTTCGAGGACTTAAGCCTGTCATCCCCGCTTTTGATCACGCTCACGGTGTTGACATTCCTTCTGGTGAGGCTGATCTTAACACACACTCACACACACACACACGCGGGACTATAGACATTGCCTTTGGACTTATGCACACACACTTACTCTCATACAACGGGCTTTATATTGTTGTGGTGTATTATTGTTTGTGTGTATGTTTTGTGTGAAATACACGGAAGGAGATTTTGAACTTGCAGTATGTTCCATGAACTCTGTTTTCAACCATCTTAAAAAGGAAAAGGAAATTAGAATAGACGTTCTTATTTAATTTGTAACTTGGCTGTACAACGATCAGTTTGTTACACCATGACCTCAACTGACAACCAACCGGAACCAATTTTTTTTTTTTTTAGGCCTCGTACACCAATCGTCTGTACTCTGTACTCAGCTGCTTCATGTCAATCACTGTATGATGTATGCTTTCGAATCAGTACTGTGATGTCATACAATCGTCTGTACTCTGTACTGAGCTGCTTCATATCAATCACTGCATGCTGTATGCTTTCGAATCAGTACTATGACGTCATACACCAATCGTCTGTACTCTGTAACAGGCGCGGATTTATGGGCGGCCAGATTGACAGGTGGCCCACCCAAACAGATTATTAAAAACAATTTAAATTTTTAATTTTCATAATAATAATGAATTAAGTTTGGCCTTACGGCCCCCCAACACTTTATATGATATGACAAGCGCTGAGCGCGTCCATCTCTGGCTCAGCGCCAGCGAGCGCACAGTTTGAATCTGGCAGTGATGTCATGTCACTGTACATATTTTGTCCAGACTTCGACACCCTTGCAAGGAGAGTAGACGAGGCTCATTGTTCACATTGGTAAGACAAAGAACAGGGCCCGTCCACAGATTGCGCACTCAATTTTGTAATTTCAAATGTACGTTCATAATGGAAGCAACGTTGTCGCGCGGTCTGGCGTCTGATTGACTTGTCAAACGCGTGCGTTTCGACAGTCAAGGGACGCGCGATTTGCCATAAAATATAATATCTTGACGACATTTATAAAATATAACATCTTGACCATATTTAATGTTAACATATATTGCATAAATATTTTTATGTATAAGTATGTGTGAATATGACAAATATTATGCCCAGAGCTTTCAATCATTTTTTCATGTATTCTTCGGATGTTCATGCCTATTCCACTAGGCGTTGTAAAGATTTGTATCTTGCCTTTTGTAGAACTACAGCTAATCAATCTACACTGAAATACAGAGGGAATTCCCTCTGGAATCATTTGGACCCTGTTTTTAAAGACTACAATCACTATAAACACTTTTAAAAGAGAGCTGAAAAAAATGTTAACATATAATTAAGTTTATTTTGTTAATTTATTGTATTAACATGATTGATGTATTGATTATATTGTCTTGCTTGATCATGTAATTTTATGTCCATTTTAATGAGATTTTGGGGAAGTGGTTTTATAAGACCTCATGTCTTCTCACTTTCTGCCGCACAGTTTTTTTTTTTTTTTTCGTTAATGGACTTGTAAAGTTGTATTTTAAATGTTATATGTGCAAAAAAATAAAATCTAAAAGCTCGCGTTCTTAACGTGTGCTTTGTGGTCACGGAAAATGCGCATGAGAAACTCCCGGTTTTGCAGCAAAACGTGTGTCCTCGACGTGTGATCTGATATTTAAACGAGATTGTTTCTGTCTGCAGGTGTTTTATGCTATATTAACAGCCAGTGTCTTATTATTCGAATTAATTGAATTTATTGATCGAGTTTAGGAATTTAAAATGAAAGATGAAGCATACATTTAATAATATTGGGGGATGGATGCCCTTTAACGGTGCAGAAATTACAATATGGTGATTTAAATATCAAAGCTGATTGATCACTCATGAGAATATTGTTTCAGAATAAAAAAAATAAAATATAAAAAATGCTTTCAAATCAGTACTGATTTTTTTTCTTTTTTTTCTTCTTTCAAATCAGTACTGATGTCAGGCGTTAAAAAAATAAAAAAAATAAAAAATAAACTAAAAAAAAATGTGTTTGTTTCCGGTTTCCGACCGACCCTGTCAATTTATGTGCGACCCCAAATTATTTTATGAGCTTGGGGAAGAAATAATAAAAATTAAATAAATACACAAATAAAAAACTCTGAGGCGAACTATTAATTTACGTTTTTGTACAGCTCCGTCTTTTTATAGCACGCGATGTAAGATGCATCTTGTCCTCCAGCAATCTATTAACAAACGAGGCAGATATCGTTCGTCAAACTGAACTATAATACATATTATACAAGTCTTTTTTTGTAATTTAGGATATTTTTATTCATATTCGCACACATACAAATACATGAATTCATATGCATGCACACACCACATAGTAATACCTCCATCCGCCTATAGTTTTATAAAAAATCATCCTATCATGATCCAATCATGATCCCAATCACATCTTCTGCTGTCTAGCACTTCTTTCGCCATGTATTTGTTCGTTTCTTTCATTATTTTATGCAATCCAAAACACTCTAACCTGCCGCGGTTCGTATCTCTAGAGCCCGTCTAACTTGACCGCTTTTCCGGGACAAATGGATTTTTGAAGTACAAGTAAAAGAGAATTTTACTCGCCTCAACGGACAAGTAGCCTGAACATCAATAACAAACAAAAAAATAGCTAGGGAATCACTAAACCGAGAGAATGATTCTGATTTTATTACATTTATTGCAAGTTGCGATCGATTGTGGATAATAAATGTAGCAGGCCTACTGTATTACTGATGGTAAGGTTGCGCTGTTGACGCTCGCGCAGAGAAATCTACACACATGAGCGGAGCACACACACACACAGTTAACAACATACTCTGCCTATAAAAAATCTAAATGTGGAGTTTTTATATTTTAACATATGTTAAGCACTAAGCAGCCTCAATTATTTTTCCTGAATACCATCACGATTGAAAAAGTGACATTTATTTCCTACAACAGTTCAATAAACAGTTAAGATTAAGTCACTTACTGTTTATAAGCAATATTGGGTGTTTTTGTTCCATTTCAGCAGCGAAAATAGTTCCAAAGAAAAGTCACAGCAGAACCACGAAGCATCTCACAGGAACTCATCCTGTTTTCATTACTGAATGATTCAGCATTTTGAACGAATCGGTTGAGTCAAGGATTCAATGACCCATTCATAAACATCAACTGTCTCATTCTTGAATGAATCAACCGTTTGAACGAATCGTTTGAATTAATGAATCAATAACTCACTCATTTATACGGCCGCCTGCCGCCACCTATTGGCAGTTTAGTGTTATGTTTATAAGTAGCCTAGTATAATTCTTTTCAATATTTCTTATTTGCACATTTAAATCAATTTCATAACATCATTTATGAAATTGTAATTTTTCAGTGTAAATGATTTAATTTCATCAGCCCTACCTAGGGTAACAGTATGCTTCATCTTTCATTTTAAATTCCTAAATTTGATCAATAAATTCAATTATTTAGAATAATAAGACACTATAGGGCATTTAATAATATTGGTGGATGGGGATGCCCTTAAAGGTGCATATATTACAATTTGCCTTTTTAAATATCAAAGCTGATTGAACACTGATGAGAATATTGCTTCAGAATAAAAAATAAATACATTTTAAAAATCCGGACAAGCAACTTTTTTACTCGGACAAGTGATTGACAGATTTACTTACTTGTCCGGAGGACAAGCACGTGAAAAGGCTTAAGGGGATAGTTTACTTTGAAATTAATTTTTGATATGTTTTAGCTTAACTCAAGGGCATCCAAGATGTAGGTGTCTTTGTTTCCACAGTAGTTTCAATTTTGATATTTTTAGGTTTGACTATCCCTTTAATGTCGAGCCCTGAATAATTTCCTACCCATCCCTTGCTGCCACTGAAAAAAAAAAAAAAAAAATTACCTACCGACCCATGACCTCAACTGACAACCAACCGGAACCAAGTTTTTTTTTTTTTAGGCCTCGTACACCAAACGTCTGTACTCTGTATTGAGCTGCTTCATGTCAATCACTGTATGCTGTATGCTTTCGAATCAGTACTGTGATGTCATACACCAATCGTCTGTACTCTGTACTGAGCTGCTTCATGTCAATCACTGTATGATGTTTGCTTTCGAATCAGTACTGTGATGTCATACAATCGTCTGTACTCTGTACTGAGCTGCTTCATGTCAATCACTGCATGCTGTATGCTTTCGAATCAGTACTATGACGTCATACACCAATCGTCTGTACTCTGTAACAGGCGCGGATTTATGGGCGGCCAGATTGACAGGTGGCCCACCCAAACAGATTATTAAAAACAATTTAAATTTTTAATTTTCATAATAATAATGAATTAAGTTTGGCCTTACGGCCCCCCAACACTTTATATGATATGACAAGCGCTGAGCGCGTCCATCTCTGGCTCAGCGCCAGCGAGCGCACAGTTTGAATCTGGCAGTGATGTCATGTCACTGTACATATTTTGTCCAGACTTCGACACCCTTGCAAGGAGAGTAGACGAGGCTCATTGTTCACATTGGTAAGACAAAGAATAGGGCCCGTCCACAGATTGCGCACTCAATTTTGTAATTTCAAATGTACGTTCATAATGGAAGCAACGTTGTCGCGCGGTCTGGCGTCTGATTGACTTGTCAAACGCGTGCGTTTCGACAGTCAAGGGACGCGCGATTTGCCATAAAATATAATATCTTGACGACATTTATAAAATATAACATCTTGACCATATTTAATGTTAACATATATTGCATAAATATTTTTATGTATAAGTATGTGTGAATATGACAAATATTATGCCCAGAGCTTTCAATCATTTTTTCATGTATTCTTCGGATGTTCATGCCTATTCCACTAGGCGTTGTAAAGATTTGTATCTTGCCTTTTGTAGAACTACAGCTAATCAATCTACACTGAAATACAGAGGGAATTCCCTCTGGAATCATTTGGACCCTGTTTTAAAGACTACAATCACTATAAACACTTTTAAAAGAGAGCTGAAAAAAATGTTAACATATAATTAAGTTTATTTTGTTAATTTATTGTATTAACATGATTGATGTATTGATTATATTGTCTTGCTTGATCATGTAATTTTATGTCCATTTTAATGAGATTTTGGGGAAGTGGTTTTATAAGACCTCATGTCTTCTCACTTTCTGCCGCACAGTTTTTTTTTTTTTTTTCCTTAATGGACTTGTAAAGTTGTATTTTAAATCTTATATGTGCAAATAAATAAAATCTAAAAGCTCGCATTCTTAACGTGTGCTTTGTGGTCACGGAAAATGCGCATGAGAAACTCCCGGGTTTGCAGCAAAACGTGTGTCCTCGACGTGTGATCTGCTATTTAAACGAGATTGTTTCTGTCTGCAGGTGTTTTAGGTTAACAGCCATATATTGTCTTATTATTCGAAATAATTGAATTTATTGATCGAATTTAGGAATTTAAAATGAAAGATGAAGCATACATTTAATTATATTGGGGGATGGATGCCCTTTAACGGTGCAGAAATTACAATATGGTGATTTAAATATCAAAGCTGATTGATCACTCATGAGAATATTGTTTCAGAGTAAAAAAAAAATAAATAAAAAAAATGCTTTCAAATCAGTACTGATGTCATACACCAATCGTCTGTACTCTGTACTGAGCTGCTTCATGTCAATCACTGTATGATGTATGCTTTCGAATCAGTACTGTGATGTCATAATCGTCTGTACTCTGTACTGAGCTGCTTCTTGTCAATCACTGCATGCTGTATGCTTTCGAATCAGTACTGTGACATCATACACCAATCGTCTGTACTCTGTAGAGAGCTGTTTCAAGTCAATCACTGTGTGCTGTATGCTTTCGAATCAGTACTGTGACGTCATACACCAATCGTCTGTACTCTGTACTGAGCTGCTTCATGTCAATCACTGCATGCTGTATGCTTTCGAATCAGTACTGTGACATCATACACCAATCGTCTGTACTCTGTAGAGAGCTGTTTCAAGTCAATCACTGTGTGCTGTATGCTTTCGAATCAGTACTGTGACGTCATACACCAATCGTCTGTACTCTGTAACAGGCGCGGATTTATGGGCGGCCAGAGTGACAGGTGTCCCACCCAAACAGATTAATAAAAACAATTTAAATGTTTAATTTTCATAATAATAATGAATTAAGTTTGGCCATACGGCCCGCCCAACACTTTATATGATATGACAAGCGCTGAGCGCGTCCATCTCTGGCTCAGCGCCAGCGAGCGCACAGTTTGAATCTGGCAGTGATGTCATGTCACTGTACATATTTTGTCCAGACTTCGACACCCTTGCAAGGAGAGTAGACGAGGCTCATTGTTCACATGAACACCATGACTTGGTAAGACAAATAATAGGGCCCGTTCACAGATCGCTTCTTTTGCGCACTCAAGTTTGTCATTTCAAATGTACGTTCTCATAATGGAAGCAACGTTGTCGCGCGGTCAGGCGTCTGATTGACTCGTCAAACGCGTGCGTTTCGACAGCCAAGGGACGCGCGATTTGCCATAAAATATAACATCTTGACCATATTTAATGTTAACATATATTGCATAAATATTTGTATGTGTGAATATGACAAATATTATGCCCAGAGCTTTCAATCATTTTTTCATGTATTCTTCGGATGTTCATGCCTATTCCACTAGGCGTTGTAAAGATTTGTATCTTGCCTTTTGTAGAACTACAGCTAATCAATCTACACTGAAATACAGAGGGAATTCCCTCTGGAATCATTTGGACCCTGTTTTAAAGACTAAAATCACTATAAACACTTTTAAAAGAGAGCTGAAAAAATGTTAACATATAATTAAGTTTATTTTGTTAATTTGTTGTATTAACATGATTGATGTATTGATTATATTGTCTTGCTTGATCATGTAATTTTATGTCCATTTTAATGAGATTTTGGGGAAGTGGTTTTATAAGACCTCATGGTCTTCTCACTTTCTCCCGCACAGTTTTTTTTTTTTTTCCTTAATGGACTTGTAAAGTTGTATTTGAAATGTTATATGTGCAAATAAATAAAATCTAAAAGCTCGCGTTCTTAACGTGCGCTTTGTGGTCACGGAAAATGCGCATGAGAAACTCCCGGTTTTGCAGCAAAACGTGTGTCCTCGACGTGTGATCTGATATTTAAACGAGATTGTTTCTGTCTGCAGGTGTTTTATGCTATATTAACAGCCAGTGTCTTATTATTCGAATTAATTGAATTTATTGATCGAGTTTAGGAATTTAAAATGAAAGATGAAGCATACATTTAATAATATTGGGGGATGGATGCCCTTTAACGGTGCAGAAATTACAATATGGTGATTTAAATATCAAAGCTGATTGATCACTCATGAGAATATTGTTTCAGAATAAAAAAAATAAAATATAAAAAATGCTTTCAAATCAGTACTGATTTTTTTTCTTTTTTTTCTTCTTTCAAATCAGTACTGATGTCAGGCGTTAAAAAAATAAAAAAATAAAAAATAAACTAAAAAAAAATGTGTTTGTTTCCGGTTTCCGACCGACCCTGTCAATGTATGTGCGACCCCAAATTATTTTAGCTTGGGGAAGAAATAATAAAAATTAAATAAATACACAAATAAAAAACTCTGAGGCGAACTATTAATTTACGTTTTTGTACAGCTCCGTCTTTTTATAGCACGCGATGTAAGATGCATCTTGTCCTCCAGCAATCTATTAACAAACGAGGCAGTTCGTTCGTCAAACTGAACTATAATACATATTATACAAGTCTTTTTTTGTAATTTAGGATATTTTTATTCATGTTCGCACACATACAAATACATGCATTCATATGCATGCACACACCACATACTAATACCTCCATCCGCCTATAGTTTTATAAAAAATCATCCTATCATGATCCAATCATGATCCCAATCACATCTTCTGCTGTCTAGCACTTCTTTCGCCATGTATTTGTTCGTTTCTTTCATTATTTTATGCAATCCAAAACACTCTAACCTGCCGCGGTTCGTATCTCTAGAGCCCGTCTAACTTGACCGCTTTTCCGGGACAAATGGATTTTTGAAGTACAAGTAAAAGAGAATTTTACTCGCCTCAACGGACAAGTAGCCTGAACATCAATAACAAACAAAAATATAGCTGCGAGCAGCGATGGCGGGCCCAAGCCGGAGGCACCGCAACCCCGGTTCCTTTAGTTACCTAAAGGCACCCGGGTGGCGGTGCCGAAGGCTTTGGCCCTTTCATGATTAAATGTTAAAACGGCTTGCCATACTCTGTCATTTCGACTAGTCACAATTATGTTACAGATATCTTAAATGATAATACAAACTATCCAAAGTGTAACGACTAGACAGAAAGACGTTGTTGATATCTACAATGTTAATTCCGGATAGGCAAACTTAGCTTTTAAATGTTAAAAGGGCTTGCCATACAGGGACGTAGGCTCAGAGAGAGGCTCACCATATTCAGACCAAAATATCTGACTTCCTCTTGGTCCGAGCTAATGACTATGTATTAGAAAGTTGTACGGCTTGAGGAGTACAATGTATATACCGATTTTTGTAACTGTAGATAAAATTAACAACCCCACTTTTAAGTATATATATGGTGCCTTTAGTGTTATTCTGCACGACGTGCAAAAACTTAACCCCCGCTTTAAGTATATATATATATATATATATATAAAGAGGGTTATTCTGCACGACGTGCAAAAACTTAACCTCCGCATTGACTGTCGAAGAGAAGTGTGCAGAAGAGCTTACATCAGTGAGGGCTTTGCAAAATATATATACATACAAACACACACACACACATATAAATGAGGTTAGTGTTTTACAATATTAAGGAAAGCAAATGTATTGAAATATAGCACATTAATTTTAAATTCATTCAGCTTCAATTACCAATTTGTAGTTTACCAATTTATCTTAGTTTTATTTAAAGCAAACTATACATTTAAAAGATTAGGGTTATATGCATATTTTGTCATTTAAAAAAATACAAAATTGTTATGCAAAAAGATAAGGACTTGCAGAAAAAATCTACAGTCAGCCACACACACACACACACACACACACACACATAAACGCAGACACCAGCACCCCCCCCCCCCCCTCCCTCTTCCCCACACAGACACTGATAGAGACAAGATACACATCCAAACTGCAATATCTGACTTTCTTTTGGTCTGAGCTTCTTACTGTTAATTAGAAAGTTGATCGGCTTGACAAGAACAATATACGTGGCATGTTTTGTAACTGTAGGTAAAACGAGCAAAGTTAACACATTTTATGTGTCCTTTTTTAGTCATAAATTATTTTCCTCGCCACGGCCAAACCGTTCGAGATATCAAAAATCCGTCCGGAATTGAGCATCCTCAATGTCTTGACTTCATGCACACCGAGTATGGTGGTGATTGGTAAACACATGCGTTGTAATTTGATGTATTTCTCCTAGGAGATTTATTCAAACATCACATAATTCCCAACTTCCATTTGAACTGTCTTAAAACTTAGAGCAGAGATGGGTGCAGGTCACGCAAGTCTCAAGTAAGTCTCAAGTCTTAACCGTCAAGTCTCAAGTAAGTCCCAAGTATTTTTTTTTGGGGGGGGCAAGTCAAGTCAAGTCACAGGCTATGTCAAGTCAAGTCAAGTCTTGTAGTAGGTTAAGTCAAGTGCAAGTCAAGTCACCTTATTATTTTAATTTTACATGCAGAATCTGATCTTAATAAAATGAAAAGACAAGATAAGTATTTGCCAGTAAATTACAATAATTTGCATTGTAAATACTCATGTTCAGTAAAATACACCATGGAATCAAACAAAATTGTAACTTCATAAAATTATTTATTTTTCACTTCTGCCAACAGTGTGTTTGAAATGTTTTAAATTTTCAACATTGAGTCCATAAAACAAATAACAGCTTAACATCCTACAGACTCTCTGAACACCTTCCTCTCTCTCAAACACAGTTTACAAACAATATTAAACTTTGTTACATTTCTCCTCTCTCTCTCTCTCTCTCTCTCTCTCTCTCTCTCTCTCTCTCTCTCACACACAGTGGCGGTTCTAGACCATTTCAACTGGGGGGGCCAAGCTGGGGCCAGTTGTACTGTTAGAGGGGCCAGTTACATTTAGACCTTATCATTTTCTGCACTGCACTGAAGGCATAAATAAGCAAAATACCATGTTTATAATTATCCAACAATTTGCATTTCCATTATATTTTTACATTTGCATTACATATATCAGTCTGTATTTGAATTTCCATTTTATTTTTTTACATTGAATATACAGTATGTATGTATATATATATCTATATATATATATATATATAATTTTTACAAATTAATCTACGATTTTTGTGGGTTTTTTTTTTTTTTTTTTGCAAAAAGATTAGCAAATTATCCTCTAAACTGGCCTTTTTAGGGGGCTTTCCTCTCAGGGTGAATGAGCTTTTTTATAATTGTTTTTTTCCTGACATCTTTGAAAGACAGAAGCAATAATTAATGCATCCTTGGCCAGGATATAATTATAAAATATGACATGATTTTAAAAGTGACCTATAAAATCGACTATGCAATACACTTTAATTTATCTAGTGCTAATAAAATTATTAAGCCTATTTGGAGAGAGAGATGTTTATAATGTGACAATATGTCAGTCATCGTGATTCGTGTAATAAGATGACTAGGCCTAGACTACTTGTTCTGAGCAGGTGTTGTCAGTGAACAGGCTGTAAAACTGTTGTCTAAGTTACAGACTGATACTAATTAAATGGGAAACGAATCGATTACCTAACGTAACCTCGGTTCTCACTAGATGAGGGAACGAGCATTGCGTAAGCTAGCTTACGCTACGGGAAAGATTCATCTTACATCAGTCAAGTTGTCATAGTTTTTGTCAAACAAGTTGTGAATTTGTTGTAACATTAAAACAGGAGATCATGACTTACTCCGTGCTCCAAGTGATGTTCGGAGCTCCAGTGATTAGTTTCATCTGTGGGACGGGTGAAGAAACTTTCGGAAGATGTTGTAACAGAATCATATGAACAATTCCAGGATATGCTTTTTTTCATTGGTTGTTGCGTTAAATTTTACCCAGATACAATAGTGCCCTTTTCTGATTGGCTATTAAGTAGCACTTCTCTTTTTTTGATTGGCTGATGCGTAGCAGGGTCGACTGCTGAACTCCAGGCGAGACGCGCTTGATTCTCACGTGAGAGCGGCGCGGCCAGAGAAATTGCGTATATTAAATATATTATTAATAGTTTTTCCGCATGAGAAATACAATGTGTGACGGGAATGTGAGACAAAAGACTGAAACGAGTGACTGTCATGCTCAATGCGTGACACACTATAAAAAAAATATTTCACACTGACTCCACATTTAGGGGGGCCACAAGGGGGTCCAAGCTTGTTGTCGCAGGGGCACTGGCCCCCCCAGGCCCCCGCCTAGAACCGCCACTGCTCACACACACACACACACACACACACACACACACACACTTTCTCTCTCTCTCAAGAAGCAAAAACATAACTGCTAAAGGTTGTATCAGCGATGGCGGGGTAACACCACTTAACATCACGAGTGATATTCCCTTAGGCCACGCCCCCTTGTCTCCCCAAAATATTATAAGCAATCATGCGCATCCCGTGTGCAGAATGATGCACTTGAAGCAACACCAAGTCACAGCACGCAACGCTTCACATTGAAAAGAACATAGCGAAGGGATGGTATCTATAATCTATGCTTAGTAGGGCTGCACGATTTGGGAAAATGTCATATTGCCATTATTGAGCCAATATTGCAATTGCGATTTGCGACTCCGATATAATAAAATGGTTTCATGAGTCCAACTTGCTTGGTTCTAAAGTAAAATGCACACACAGATTAATGTTTATTTCTCAACTCAAACTAAAAACAACAACAACAATAAATGATTGATAACACCTATAATGACCAATAAACCATCAACCAAACCAACATTACAGTGATTCCATCAATTGAAAGCCATCAACTTTTAAAAAAATTATTAGGCTTAAAAAAAATATATAACAGCTTTTAAATTAAGTGAACTTCAAACAATCCCCGCATAAACCCATAATAAAAAACATATTTACCTGTGCCCTTCCTGTCTTAACAGGTACAGAAATTGAATAAAGTTATCAAACAGTCTGCGCTGCCTGAATCATAAATTATATATATAATAATCCTTATTAAAGCTACAAAAGTTCTTTACTCAAGAGCAGTGAGTAATTTTCTAATTTCTCTTTGTTCTTTTAACTTTACTGAAAGAACGCTTTATTCGCTGCTGGCCCTTTAAGAGCACCCGTTGCCGAGACGCGGATCTCACACGCGCCTCATAGCACAACTCTTTTTATCCATAGACTTTTCTTATGTTATGAAGATACTAGACAAAACCACATTTTGGCATAATTGTGTGTGCTATTGTTCGTTCAAGCTCGAAAGAGAACTGTTTATTCTGGGCTGGCACACGGTCAGTGCATGCGCATTATGCGTATCATCTAATCTAGGGCACTCACAGGCAGCTTTTCACTTCTTGTCGTGCAAAATGCGAAAAGGCATTTGAACCAATAAGAGGGGGATCTTGTAACACTAGTCAAAGGATGACAAAAAAGAAGAGATGCTGCGCTAATAGCCCTACTTTGTTTATTTCATATAAAATCGCGGCATTTTGCGTTATATAATTGCATAGGTTTGAGATCGCTATTACGACTGCGATATAATCGTGCAGCACTAATGCTTAGTGTATTCTAAAGGGCAATAAACTCCACTCCAGCAAGATAGTCATTTTATGCAAATCATAGACCTTTATGCCTTATCTACAAATAAAGTATAATATTGGGAACATTGATCTTGAAGAGAGTGTCGTCGTGTTACTGTCGCAACCGAACGCGACGCGCTAATGCTGATGCATGGAGAATGACTGAGGCGAGATGACTTTCCGTTAACTTTAACTTAGAGACTAAAATATTAATTTTACCACACATTAAGCTATTGAATGACTTTAGAAGTCTTGGAATATAGTGTGAAAACTTGATTGTGCTTTACAGTTTTTTATGCCTTTAGAGGGGCTTAACAAAATAACACAATATGCAGAATGTCGGACGTCACTTATAGGCTAAACTGTTTTTATAGATAAAACTAGGCTATTTACATTCGGCAGTCATGAAAACAAATCTCAGATAATGGTTGACTAGGTAACAATGTGTAATTTTGCGCCGGAGTTCTCCTTTAACTTACATTAGCTAGCTAACTACGAACGAGCTAACCAGATAACATTAACAAATTGACAAGCACTTACTGGGCAGAATGGCTGGCTCTTCAAATGACGGACGAAATTGGAGGTTGTCATCTGACTGTCCGCGATCTTAACGTTGCATGTCTTGCAAAGCGCTGTTCTTTTGCCATCTTGTTGTAAGAAATTCTTGAATCCGAAAGCGACCCTCGGTATCCCTCCGGCTGACATGTTGATGTGATCTGATGTAAGTGGGCGTGGTGTGCGCGTAAGGTATGAGAGGGCATGACTGATGATCTCTGATCCAGTCATGACAGCGCTATTCTCAGCCTGCGCTCCAGCTGGATCAACTTTATTTTTTTTTACATAATTTATATATTTTATATTCAAACTGAAAACATGATGTGATTAACACTCAAGTCATATTATTACATGCAAGTGTGTTTGATTTATGGACCAAATTTTCAGATCAAGTTTATGGACCAAGTTAATTTAATTAATAAACTAATTATATAAAACTATTAATGCACTACAATTAAACTGGTTATATGCCTTTACTTATAAAAAATAAAAAACTTATTTAAAAAATACCAGGCTTAAGGCATTTATTTTTTATGCAGGCCATACACACAGGAGTGAAATGGTTAATACCCCTCCCCCTACAAACACACACACATACACAGACAGGCAAAGACAGCAGGCTCAGATTGAGCAAGACCACATTCAAACAAACATATCTGACTTTCTGTGGGTCCTAGCTAATGAGTGTCAATTAGAAAGTTGTCCGGCTCGAGGAGTACAATATACATACCGATTTTTGTAACTGTAGATAAAACTAACAACCCCACTTTTGTCAAAAGGTGGCGCTACTGAGCCCTCACCACGCCCGTTTCTGAAACTTTGCACGTGTCTACTGGCTAATAAATGTGATGTGTCTGTCGAGTTTCATGCAATTTCAAGCATGCTAAGGGTCTCAAAAGCATCCTAAAAGAATGGTAACGTTTGATGCGTCGCCACGGCAACAGTTTCAAAGATATCAAGAATTCATTCACAGGTCTACATCTGCCGTATGTTTACATTATACAGATGACGTTTGAAGCAAATCGGGTAAAAATAAAAGGGTGATATCAAAGCATTTTGAAAGTGACACACTTCCTGCTGCCAGTTGGTGGCGCTATAACTTTGACTCACAATAGTCACATCCATGTGATCGTCCTCTTACAGCGAACACACTGCTGAAGTTTCATCAAGATCAGTTAATGTATGCTGAAGTTATAACACACTTCCTGTTTCACGTTTCTCGCCATGATTTCGTTTCCTCGCCACGGCCAAACCGTTCGAGATATAAAAAATCCCCTCGCAAACTTTCATCCTCAATGTCTTGACTTCATGCTGACCGAGTTTTGTCGAATTTGGATCAAAGCTCTAGGAGGAGTATTTAACATTCCATTGCGAGCGTTTTACAAACAAACCTCAATAGCCGACTTCCTGTTGGGCTGGGGTAAAAAGTAAAAGCGCGAGGTATAGATGAAACTATGAGATCAACATGTGCACCGAGTTTCATATTATTATATACAAACGTGTTTGAGTTATGGACCAAGTGTTCGGACCCCGTTCCAGGGGGCGCTGACGAGCCGCCCTGCCACGCCCGGGTACCAGCTTCAGCCCGGCTCTGATGGCCGCGGGTTCTGACCCATGTGCAAAGTTTCAAGAGTTTTCGAGCACGTTAAGGGCCCCAAAAATGCCCAAAAGGTTACAAAATAATAATAATAAAATATAGCTGCGAGCAGCGATGGCGGGCCCAAGCCGGTGGCACCGCAACCCCGGTTCCTTTAGTTACCTAAATGCACCCGGGTGGCGGTGCCGAAGGCTTTGGCCCTTTTATGATTAAATGTTAAAACGGCTTGGCATACTCTGTCATTTCGACTAGTCACAATTATGTTACAGATATCTTAAATGATAATACAAACTATCCAAAATGTAATTACGAATAGACAGAAAGACGTTGTTGATATCTACAATGTTAATTCCGGACAGGCAAACTTAGCTTTTAAATGTTAAAAGGGCTTGCCATACAGGGACGTAGGCTCAGAGAGAGGCTCACCATATTCAAACCAAAATATCTGACTTCCTCTTGGTCCGAGCTAATGACTATGTATTAGAAAGTTGTCCGGCTTGAGGAGTACAATGTATATAGCGATTTTTGTAACTGTAGATAAAACTAACAACCCCACTTTTGTCAAAAGGTGGCGCTATTTAGTCCTTGCACTATGCCCGTTTCTGAAACTTTGCACATGTCTACTGGCTAATAAATGTGATGTATCTGTTGAGTTTCATGCAATTTCAATTTCAATTTCAATTTGACTGTTGAAAAGAAGTGCGCCGATTAGATACTCAGGATCGGTATCGGCTCTGACACTGCCATCTTTGACGAGGCTGATTCAAATTCTATATTGTGCATATATACTATTCTATGTTAGGCACAAAGGCACAAAAACTTTCTAAAGTACCATAAAGTTTTTGTGTACTGTATTATTAGTGTTCTGAAGCTATTATGTGATATAGAAATTAATATTTAAGTCATTAAATTCAAGAACACAAACTTTTCCCTCTCTGCGCCTGTCAGTCATTCACCATTCAGCATTCAAACAGCACGTCACATTCGGTTACAGTCAATGATGAAACGATCTTCAAGATGATTGAATGTTAATCCTATTATACTGGATCTTTAAGATAAAGGTCTAAAGGTCTATATTTTCGAATGAAGAAACTTTTTCTTGCTGGACTTTATTGCTGTAACTTAACCGTGTTACTTTCTACCGGGTGTCGGACGCTGTCGGTTAGATCACAACACTAGAGTCAGAGCACTATAATTGTTCTTCACGCACACAGTAACTGAAATTTAAAACCTTTAAAAGAAAAGGCTCAATAAACTATTGCATAGATAGATAATGTATAATACACTGTTCATAAATATGTATTTCCTTTGTGCTTTGAACTTTTCAATACGGACTCACTGCGCTGTAACTTCATGTGGCTTCAAGCACATCATTCTCCGCTCGGGATGCACATAAGTGCTTTGTGCTGCACCGTATTGGAGCCGTAATATCATAATGCAGTGATGTAATGACAGATTATTAATTGCCTTTCAATTATATGTTGCTGCGTCATTAAACATCTGTCCTATGCATTTCAAACATTTATAGCATCCATGGCTATATTTTTTTATGATTTTTGTTATCTTGTTTTTCATGAATGTATTTTTCAAAAATAAGAGCAATGTGTATTATCTATTATTAATATGGTTTATAATAGCATTTTTGTCATAGATTATGACAAAGTAATCATATGATCCACCAGCGAGGAACCAGCAGAACAGAGTGAACATTCATTCTGTTTAGTTCAATCCTACTTAATAGGAATTTATTTAAAATGCTCGCTCTACTCCACACCATTAATGTCTTGTGCGGACATCCGTATTTCGACTTTCGGTTTTAAGTAAGCGATTTAAAAGCTCCCAAGTCCCAGCGGAGTCACACGTTGATTAACCGGTGGGAATATACACAATAGGCCTACCTGATATTGAACACAAGAGGGCAGTATAGCACTACGTATGACTCAGATTATTATTTTTTTATGAATTTTACAACAATTCTGGCTGTTTTTGAACGTAAACATAATTCTTAAATGAAAAAAAGGAAAAATTGGGGAAGTTATAATATTTGTATAATTTAATTTAGAAACAAATGATGTATAATTACATTTTTAGAAGATTTGAGGCTTTTAGTGTTTACTTTTTTGACATTACTTTAATCTTTTGCCATAGTTGCACATGTCTACTGGCTAATAAATGTGATGTATCTGTTGAGTTTCAAGCAATTTCAAGCATGCTAAGAGTCCCAAAAGCATCAAAAAAGAATGTTAAAGTTTGATTCGTTGCCACGGCAACAGTATCAAAGATATCAAAAATTCATTCACAGGTCTACATCTGCCGTATGTTTACATTATACAGATGAAGTTTGAAGCAAATCGGTTAAAAATAAGAGAGTGGTTTCAAAGCATTTTGAAAGTGACACACTTCCTGCTGCCAGTTGGTGGCGCTATAATTTTGACTCACAATAGTCACATCCATGTGATCGGTCTCTTACAGCGAAAACACTGCTGAAGTTTCATCAAGATCAGTTAATGTATGCTGAAGTTATAACACACATCCTGTTTCATGTTTTTCGCCATAATTTCGTTTCCTCGCCACGGCCAAACCGTTCGAGATATAAAAAATCCCTTGGCACCTTTTCATCCTTAATGTCTTGACTTCACGCTGATCGAGTTTTGTCGAATTTGGTTCAGTGCTCTAGGAGCAATACTTTAAATTCCATTGCATGTGTTTTAAACACAACCCTAAATAGCCGACTTCCTGTTGGGCTGGGGTAAAAAGTAAGAGTGTGAAGTAGGCTATATATGAAACGATGAGATCTATATGTGTACCAAGTTTCATATTATTACATGCAAGTGTGTTTGATTTATGGACCAAATTTTCAGACCAAGTTTATTGACCAAGTTAATCTGATTAATAAACTAATTATATAAAACTATTGTCAATGCACTACAATTAAACTAGTTATATGTCTTTACTTATAAAAAATAAAAATAAAAACTTATTTAAAAAATACCAGGCTTGAGAAATGTATTTTCTTTATGCAGGCCATACACACAGCAGTGAAATGGTTAAGCCCCCTCCCCCTGCACACTCACACACACAGAGACAGGCAAAGACAGAGATGTAGGCTCAGATTAAGCAAGACCACATTCAAACAAACACATCTGACTTTCTGTGGGTCCTAGCTAATAAGTTTAAATTAGAAAGTTGTCCGGCTCGAGGAGTACAATATACATACCAATTTTTGTAACTCTAGTTAAAACTAACAACCCCACTTTTGTCAAAAGGTGGCGCTACTGAGCCCTCACCACGCCCGTTTCTGAAACTTTGCACATGTCTACTGGCTAATAAATGTGATGTGTCTGTCGAGTTTCATGCATTTTGAAGCATGCTAAGGGTCTCAAAAGCATCCTAAAAGCATCCTAAAAGAAGGGTAAAGTTTGATGCGTCGCCAAGGCAACAGTTTAAAAGATATCAAGAATCCATTCACAGGTCTACATCTGCCGTATGTTTACATTATACATATGAAGTTTGAAGCAAATCGGGTAAAAATAAAAGGGTGATATCAAAGCATTTTGAAAGTGACACACTTCCTGCTGCCAGTTGGTGGCGCTATAACTTTGACTCACAATAGTCACATCCATGTGATCGTCCTCTTACAGCGAACACACTGCTGAAGTTTCATCAAGATCAGTTAATGTATGCTGAACTTATAACACACTTCCTGTTTCACGTTTCTCGCCATGATTTCGTTTCCTCGCCACGGACAAACCGTTCGAGATATAAAAAATCCCCTCGCAAACTTTCATCCTCAATGTCTTGACTTCACGCTGACCGAGTTTCGTCGAATTTGGATCAAAGCTCTAGGAGGAGTATTTGACATTCCATTGCGAGCGTTTTACAAACAAACCTCAATAGCCGACTTCCTGTTGGGCTGGGGTAAAAAGTAAGAGTGTGAGGTATAGATGAAACGATGAGATCAACATGTGTACCGAGTTTCATATTATTACATGCAAGCGTGTTTGAGTTATGGACCAAGTGTTCGGACCCCGTTCCAGGTGGCGCTGACGAGCCGCCCTACCACGCCCGGGTACCAGCTTCAGCCCGGCTCTGATGGCCGCGGGTTCTGACCCGTGTGCAAAGTTTCAAGAGTTTTCGAGCACGTTAAGGGCCCCAAAAGTGCCCAAAAGGTAGTAAAATAATAATTATTATAATAATAATAGTGAAGAAAAATAATCCCAAGGAAAACAATAGGGCCTTCGCCCTTTCAGGGCTTGGGCCCTAATAATCCTTAGGAAAACAATAGGGCCTTCGCCCTTTCAGGGCTTGGGCCCTAAAAATAGCTAGGGAATCACTAAACCGAGAGAATGATTCTGATTTTATTACATTTATTGCAAGTTGCGATCGATTGTGGATAATAAATGTAGCAGGCCTACTGTATTACTGATGGCAAGGTTGCGCTGTTGACGCTCGCGCAGAGAAATCTACACACATGAGCGGAGCACACACACACACAGTTAACAACATACTCTGCCTAAAAAATCTAAATGTGGAGTTTTTATATTTTAACATATGTTAAGCACTAAGCAGCCTCAATTATTTTTCCTGAATACCATCACGATTGAAAAAGTGACATTGATTTCCTACAACAGTTCAATAAACAGTTAAGATTAAGTCACTTACTGTTTATAAGCAATATTGGGTGTTTTTGTTCCATTTCAGCAGCGAAAATAGTTCCAAAGAAAAGTCACAGCAGAACCACGAAGCATCTCACAGGAACTCATCCTGTTTTCATTACTGAATGATTCAGCATTTTGAACGAATCGGTTGAGTCAAGGATTCAATGACCCATTCATAAACATCAACTGTCTCATTCTTGAATGAATCAACCGTTTGAACGAATCGTTTGAATTAATGAATCAATAACTCACTCATTTATACGGCCGCCTGCCGCCACCTATTGGCAGTTTAGTGTTATGTTTATAAGTAGCCTAGTATAATTCTTTTCAATATTTCTTATTTGCACATTTAAATCAATTTCATAACATTATTTTATGAAATTGTAATTTTTCAGTGTAAATGATTTAATTTCATCAGCCCTACCTAGGGTAACAGTATGCTTCATCTTTCATTTTAAATTCCTAAATTTGATCAATAAATTCAATTATTTAGAATAATAAGACACTATAGGGCATTTAATAATATTGGTGGATGGGGATGCCCTTAAAGGTGCATATATTACAATTTGCCTTTTTAAATATCAAAGCTGATTGAACACTGATGAGAATATTGCTTCAGAATAAAAAATAAATACATTTTAAAAATCCGGACAAGCAACTTTTTTACTCGGACAAGTGATTGACAGATTTACTTACTTGTCCGGAGGACAAGCACGTGAAAAGGCTTAAGGGGATAGTTTACTTTGAAATTAATTTTTGATATGTTTTAGCTTAACTCAAGGGCATCCAAGATGTAGGTGTCTTACTGACGCTAAAGGGCGCCTAAAGCGTCAGATATTGAAGCATGTCCAAATGCTTCCCAAGGCGTCAGTTAGGTGACGCCTTGGGAGTGAGAATGGGCTGTTGTTTCCACAGTAGTTTCAATTTTGATATTTTTAGGTTTGACTATCCCTTTAATGTCGAGCCCTGAATAATTTCCTACCCATCCCTTGCTGCCACTGAAAAAAAAAAAAAAAAAATTACCTACCGACCCATGACCTCAACTGACAACCAACCGGAACCAAGTTTTTTTTTTTTAGGCCTCGTACACCAAACGTCTGTACTCTGTATTGAGCTGCTTCATGTCAATCAATGTATGCTGTATGCTTTCGAATCAGTACTGTGATGTCTCGTCTGTACTCTGTACTGAGCTGCTTCATGTCAATCACTGCATGCTGTATGCTTTCGAATCAGTACTATGACGTCATACACCAATCGTCTGTACTCTGTAACAGGCGCGGATTTATGGGCGGCCAGATTGACAGGTGGCCCACCCAAACAGATTATTAAAAACAATTTAAATTTTTAATTTTCATAATAATAATGAATTAAGTTTGGCCTTACGGCCCCCCAACACTTTATATGATATGACAAGCGCTGAGCGCGTCCATCTCTGGCTCAGCGCCAGCGAGCGCACAGTTTGAATCTGGCAGTGATGTCATGTCACTGTACATATTTTGTCCAGACTTCGACACCCTTGCAAGGAGAGTAGACGAGGCTCATTGTTCACATTGGTAAGACAAAGAATAGGGCCCGTCCACAGATTGCGCACTCAATTTTGTAATTTCAAATGTACGTTCATAATGGAAGCAATGTTGTCGCGCGGTCTGGCGTCTGATTGACTTGTCAAACGCGTGCGTTTCGACAGTCAAGGGACGCGCGATTTGCCATAAAATATAATATCTTGACGACATTTATAAAATATAACATCTTGACCATATTTAATGTTAACATATATTGCATAAATATTTTTATGTATAAGTATGTGTAATATGACAAATATTATGCCCAGAGCTTTCAATCATTTTTTCATGTATTCTTCGGATGTTCATGCCTATTCCACTAGGCGTTGTAAAGATTTGTATCTTGCCTTTTGTAGAACTACAGCTAATCAATCTACACTGAAATACAGAGGGAATTCCCTCTGGAATCATTTGGACCCTGTTTTAAAGACTACAATCACTATAAACACTTTTAAAAGAGAGCTGAAAAAAATGTTAACATATAATTAAGTTTATTTTGTTAATTTATTGTATTAACATGATTGATGTATTGATTATATTGTCTTGCTTGATCATGTAATTTTATGTCCATTTTAATGAGATTTTGGGGAAGTGGTTTTATAAGACCTCATGTCTTCTCACTTTCTGCCGCACAGTTTTTTTTTTTTTTTCGTTAATGGACTTGTAAAGTTGTATTTTAAATGTTATATGTGCAAATAAATAAAATCTAAAAGCTCGCATTCTTAACGTGTGCTTTGTGGTCACGGAAAATGCGCATGAGAAACTCCCGGGTTTGCAGCAAAACGTGTGTCCTCGACGTGTGATCTGCTATTTAAACGAGATTGTTTCTGTCTGCAGGTGTTTTAGGTTAACAGCCATATATTGTCTTATTATTCGAAATAATTGAATTTATTGATCGAATTTAGGAATTTAAAATGAAAGATGAAGCATACATTTAATTATATTGGGGGATGGATGCCCTTTAACGGTGCAGAAATTACAATATGGTGATTTAAATATCAAAGCTGATTGATCACTCATGAGAATATTGTTTCAGAGTAAAAAAAAAAATAAATAAAAAAAATGCTTTCAAATCAGTACTGATGTCATACACCAATCGTCTGTACTCTGTACTGAGCTGCTTCATGTCAATCACTGTATGATGTATGCTTTCGAATCAGTACTGTGATGTCATAATCGTCTGTACTCTGTACTGAGCTGCTTCTTGTCAATCACTGCATGCTGTATGCTTTCGAATCAGTACTGTGACATCATACACCAATCGTCTGTACTCTGTAGAGAGCTGTTTCAAGTCAATCACTGTGTGCTGTATGCTTTCGAATCAGTACTGTGACGTCATACACCAATCGTCTGTACTCTGTAACAGGCGCGGATTTATGGGCGGCCAGAGTGACAGGTGTCCCACCCAAACAGATTTATAAAAACAATTTAAATGTTTAATTTTCATAATAATAATGAATTAAGTTTGGCCATACGGCCCGCCCAACACTTTATATGATATGACAAGCGCTGAGCGCGTCCATCTCTGGCTCAGCGCCAGCGAGCGCACAGTTTGAATCTGGCAGTGATGTCATGTCACTGTACATATTTTGTCCAGACTTGTACACCCTTGCGAGGAGTGTAGACGAGGCTCATTGTTCACATGAACACCATGACTTGGTAAGACAAAGAATAGGGCCCGTTCACAGATCGCTTCTTTTGCGCACTCAAGTTTGTCATTTCAAATGTACGTTCTCATAATGGAAGCAACGTTGTCACGCGGTCAGGCGTCTGATTGACTCGTCAAACGCGTGCGTTTCGACAGCCAAGGGACGCGCGATTTGCCATAAAATATAACATCTTGACCATATTTAATGTTAACATATATTGCATAAATATTTGTATGTGTGAATATGACAAATATTATGCCCAGAGCTTTCAATCATTTTTTCATGTATTCTTCGGATGTTCATGCCTATTCCAGGCGTTGTAAAGATTTGTATCTTGCCTTTTGTAGAACTACAGCTAATCAATCTACACTGAAATACAGAGGGAATTCCCTCTGGAATCATTTGGACCCTGTTTTAAAGACTAAAATCACTATAAACACTTTTAAAAGAGAGCTGAAAAAATGTTAACATATAATTAAGTTTATTTTGTTAATTTGTTGTATTAACATGATTGATGTATTGATTATATTGTCTTGCTTGATCATGTAATTTTATGTCCATTTTAATGAGATTTTGGGGATAAGACCTCATGGTCTTCTCACTTTCTCCCGCACAGTTTTTTTTTTTTTTTTTTCGTTAATGGACTTGTAAAGTTGTATTTTAAATGTTATATGTGCAAATAAATAAAATCTAAAAGCTCGCGTTCTTAACGTGCGCTTTGTGGTCACGGAAAATGCGCATGAGAAACTCCCGGTTTTGCAGCAAAACGTGTGTCCTCGACGTGTGATCTGATATTTAAACGAGATTGTTTCTGTCTGCAGGTGTTTTATGCTATATTAACAGCCAGTGTCTTATTATTCGAATTAATTGAATTTATTGATCGAGTTTAGGAATTTAAAATGAAAGATGAAGCATACATTTAATAATATTGGGGGATGGATGCCCTTTAACGGTGCAGAAATTACAATATGGTGATTTAAATATCAAAGCTGATTGATCACTCATGAGAATATTGTTTCAGAATAAAAAAAAATAAAATATAAAAAATGCTTTCAAATCAGTACTGATTTTTTTTCTTTTTTTTCTTCTTTCAAATCAGTACTGATGTCAGGCGTTAAAAAAATAAAAAAATAAAAAATAAAAAATAAACTAAAAAAAAATGTGTTTGTTTCCGGTTTCCGACCGACCCTGTCAATTTATGTGCGACCCCAAATTATTTTATGAGCTTGGGGAAGAAATAATAAAAATTAAATATATACACAAATAAAAAACTCTGAGGCGAACTATTAATTTACGTTTTTGTACAGCTCCGTCTTTTTATAGCACGCGATGTAAGATGCATCTTGTCCTCCAGCAATCTATTAACAAACGAGGCAGATATCGTTCGTCAAACTGAACTATAATACATATTATACAAGTCTTTTTTTGTAATTTAGGATATTTTTATTCATGTTCGCACACATACAAATACATGCATTCATATGCATGCACACACCACATACTAATACCTCCATCCGCCTATAGTTTTATAAAAAATCATCCTATCATGATCCAATCATGATCCCAATCACATCTTCTGCTGTCTAGCACTTCTTTCGCCATGTATTTGTTCGTTTCTTTCATTATTTTATGCAATCCAAAACACTCTAACCTGCCGCGGTTCGTATCTCTAGAGCCCGTCTAACTTGACCGCTTTTCCGGGACAAATGGATTTTTGAAGTACAAGTAAAAGAGAATTTTACTCGCCTCAACGGACAAGTAGCCTGAACATCAATAACAAACAAAAAAATAGCTAGGGAATCACTAAACCGAGAGAATGATTCTGATTTTATTACATTTATTGCAAGTTGCGATCGATTGTGGATAATAAATGTAGCAGGCCTACTGTATTACTGATGGTAAGGTTGCGCTGTTGACGCTCGCGCAGAGAAATCTACACACATGAGCGGAGCACACACACACACAGTTAACAACATACTCTGCCTATAAAAAATCTAAATGTGGAGTTTTTATATTTTAACATATGTTAAGCACTAAGCAGCCTCAATTATTTTTCCTGAATACCATCACGATTGAAAAAGTGACATTGATTTCCTACAACAGTTCAATAAACAGTTAAGATTAAGTCACTTACTGTTTATAAGCAATATTGGGTGTTTTTGTTCCATTTCAGCAGCGAAAATAGTTCCAAAGAAAAGTCACAGCAGAACCACGAAGCATCTCACAGGAACTCATCCTGTTTTCATTACTGAATGATTCAGCATTTTGAACGAATCGGTTGAGTCAAGGATTCAATGACCCATTCATAAACATCAACTGTCTCATTCTTGAATGAATCAACCGTTTGAACGAATCGTTTGAATTAATGAATCAATAACTCACTCATTTATACGGCCGCCTGCCGCCACCTATTGGCAGTTTAGTGTTATGTTTATAAGTAGCCTAGTATAATTCTTTTCAATATTTCTTATTTGCACATTTAAATCAATTTCATAACATTATTTTATGAAATTGTAATTTTTCAGTGTAAATGATTTAATTTCATCAGCCCTACCTAGGGTAACAGTATGCTTCATCTTTCATTTTAAATTCCTAAATTTGATCAATAAATTCAATTATTTAGAATAATAAGACACTATAGGGCATTTAATAATATTGGTGGATGGGGATGCCCTTAAAGGTGCATATATTACAATTTGCCTTTTTAAATATCAAAGCTGATTGAACACTGATGAGAATATTGCTTCAGAATAAAAAATAAATACATTTTAAAAATCCGGACAAGCAACTTTTTTACTCGGACAAGTGATTGACAGATTTACTTACTTGTCCGGAGGACAAGCACGTGAAAAGGCTTAAGGGGATAGTTTACTTTGAAATTAATTTTTGATATGTTTTAGCTTAACTCAAGGGCATCCAAGATGTAGGTGTCTTTGTTTCCACAGTAGTTTCAATTTTGATATTTTTAGGTTTGACTATCCCTTTAATGTCGAGCCCTGAATAATTTCCTACCCATCCCTTGCTGCCACTGAAAAAAAAAAAAAAAAAAATTACCTACCGACCCATGACCTCAACTGACAACCAACCGGAACCAAGTTTTTTTTTTTTAAGCCTCGTACACCAAACGTCTGTACTCTGTATTGAGCTGCTTCATGTCAATCACTGTATGCTGTATGCTTTCGAATCAGTACTGTGATGTCATACACCAATCGTCTGTACTCTGTACTGAGCTGCTTCATGTCAATCACTGTATGATGTTTGCTTTCGAATCAGTACTGTGATGTCATACAATCGTCTGTACTCTGTACTGAGCTGCTTCATGTCAATCACTGCATGCTGTATGCTTTCGAATCAGTACTATGACGTCATACACCAATCGTCTGTACTCTGTAACAGGCGCGGATTTATGGGCGGCCAGATTGACAGGTGGCCCACCCAAACAGATTATTAAAAACAATTTAAATTTTTAATTTTCATAATAATAATGAATTAAGTTTGGCCTTACGGCCCCCCAACACTTTATATGATATGACAAGCGCTGAGCGCGTCCATCTCTGGCTCAGCGCCAGCGAGCGCACAGTTTGAATCTGGCAGTGATGTCATGTCACTGTACATATTTTGTCCAGACTTCGACACCCTTGCAAGGAGAGTAGACGAGGCTCATTGTTCACATTGGTAAGACAAAGAATAGGGCCCGTCCACAGATTGCGCACTCAATTTTGTAATTTCAAATGTACGTTCATAATGGAAGCAACGTTGTCGCGCGGTCTGGCGTCTGATTGACTTGTCAAACGCGTGCGTTTCGACAGTCAAGGGACGCGCGATTTGCCATAAAATATAATATCTTGACGACATTTATAAAATATAACATCTTGACCATATTTAATGTTAACATATATTGCATAAATATTTTTATGTATAAGTATGTGTAATATGACAAATATTATGCCCAGAGCTTTCAATCATTTTTTCATGTATTCTTCGGATGTTCATGCCTATTCCACTAGGCGTTGTAAAGATTTGTATCTTGCCTTTTGTAGAACTACAGCTAATCAATCTACACTGAAATACAGAGGGAATTCCCTCTGGAATCATTTGGACCCTGTTTTAAAGACTACAATCACTATAAACACTTTTAAAAGAGAGCTGAAAAAAATGTTAACATATAATTAAGTTTATTTTGTTAATTTATTGTATTAACATGATTGATGTATTGATTATATTGTCTTGCTTGATCATGTAATTTTATGTCCATTTTAATGAGATTTTGGGGAAGTGGTTTTATAAGACCTCATGTCTTCTCACTTTCTGCCGCACAGTTTTTTTTTTTTTTTCGTTAATGGACTTGTAAAGTTGTATTTTAAATGTTATATGTGCAAATAAATAAAATCTAAAAGCTCGCATTCTTAACGTGTGCTTTGTGGTCACGGAAAATGCGCATGAGAAACTCCCGGGTTTGCAGCAAAACGTGTGTCCTCGACGTGTGATCTGCTATTTAAACGAGATTGTTTCTGTCTGCAGGTGTTTTAGGTTAACAGCCATATATTGTCTTATTATTCGAAATAATTGAATTTATTGATCGAATTTAGGAATTTAAAATGAAAGATGAAGCATACATTTAATTATATTGGGGGATGGATGCCCTTTAACGGTGCAGAAATTACAATATGGTGATTTAAATATCAAAGCTGATTGATCACTCATGAGAATATTGTTTCAGAGTAAAAAAAAAAATAAATAAAAAAAATGCTTTCAAATCAGTACTGATGTCATACACCAATCGTCTGTACTCTGTACTGAGCTGCTTCATGTCAATCACTGTATGATGTATGCTTTCGAATCAGTACTGTGATGTCATAATCGTCTGTACTCTGTACTGAGCTGCTTCTTGTCAATCACTGCATGCTGTATGCTTTCGAATCAGTACTGTGACATCATACACCAATCGTCTGTACTCTGTAGAGAGCTGTTTCAAGTCAATCACTGTGTGCTGTATGCTTTCGAATCAGTACTGTGACGTCATACACCAATCGTCTGTACTCTGTAACAGGCGCGGATTTATGGGCGGCCAGAGTGACAGGTGTCCCACCCAAACAGATTTATAAAAACAATTTAAATGTTTAATTTTCATAATAATAATGAATTAAGTTTGGCCATACGGCCCGCCCAACACTTTATATGATATGACAAGCGCTGAGCGCGTCCATCTCTGGCTCAGCGCCAGCGAGCGCACAGTTTGAATCTGGCAGTGATGTCATGTCACTGTACATATTTTGTCCAGACTTGTACACCCTTGCGAGGAGTGTAGACGAGGCTCATTGTTCACATGAACACCATGACTTGGTAAGACAAAGAATAGGGCCCGTTCACAGATCGCTTCTTTTGCGCACTCAAGTTTGTCATTTCAAATGTACGTTCTCATAATGGAAGCAACGTTGTCACGCGGTCAGGCGTCTGATTGACTCGTCAAACGCGTGCGTTTCGACAGCCAAGGGACGCGCGATTTGCCATAAAATATAACATCTTGACCATATTTAATGTTAACATATATTGCATAAATATTTGTATGTGTGAATATGACAAATATTATGCCCAGAGCTTTCAATCATTTTTTCATGTATTCTTCGGATGTTCATGCCTATTCCAGGCGTTGTAAAGATTTGTATCTTGCCTTTTGTAGAACTACAGCTAATCAATCTACACTGAAATACAGAGGGAATTCCCTCTGGAATCATTTGGACCCTGTTTTAAAGACTAAAATCACTATAAACACTTTTAAAAGAGAGCTGAAAAAATGTTAAAATATAATTAAGTTTATTTTGTTAATTTGTTGTATTAACATGATTGATGTATTGATTATATTGTCTTGCTTGATCATGTAATTTTATGTCCATTTTAATGAGATTTTGGGGATAAGACCTCATGGTCTTCTCACTTTCTCCCGCACAGTTTTTTTTTTTTTTCCGTTAATGGACTTGTAAAGTTGTATTTTAAATGTTATATGTGCAAATAAATAAAATCTAAAAGCTCGCGTTCTTAACGTGCGCTTTGTGGTCACGGAAAATGCGCATGAGAAACTCCCGGTTTTGCAGCAAAACGTGTGTCCTCGACGTGTGATCTGCTATTTAAACGAGATTGTTTCTGTCTGCAGGTGTTTTATGCTATATTAACAGCCAGTGTCTTATTATTCGAATTAATTGAATTTATTGATCGAGTTTAGGAATTTAAAATGAAAGATGAAGCATACATTTAATAATATTGGGGGATGGATGCCCTTTAACGGTGCAGAAATTACAATATGGTGATTTAAATATCAAAGCTGATTGATCACTCATGAGAATATTGTTTCAGAATAAAAAAAATAAAATATAAAAAATGCTTTCAAATCAGTACTGATTTTTTTTCTTTTTTTTCTTCTTTCAAATCAGTACTGATGTCAGGCGTTAAAAAAATAAAAAAATAAAAAATAAAAAATAAACTAAAAAAAAATGTGTTTGTTTCCGGTTTCCGACCGACCCTGTCAATTTATGTGCGACCCCAAATTATTTTATGAGCTTGGGGAAGAAATAATAAAAATTAAATATATACACAAATAAAAAACTCTGAGGCGAACTATTAATTTACGTTTTTGTACAGCTCCGTCTTTTTATAGCACGCGATGTAAGATGCATCTTGTCCTCCAGCAATCTATTAACAAACGAGGCAGATATCGTTCGTCAAACTGAACTATAATACATATTATACAAGTCTTTTTTTGTAATTTAGGATATTTTTATTCATGTTCGCACACATACAAATACATGCATTCATATGCATGCACACACCACATACTAATACCTCCATCCGCCTATAGTTTTATAAAAAATCATCCTATCATGATCCAATCATGATCCCAATCACATCTTCTGCTGTCTAGCACTTCTTTCGCCATGTATTTGTTCGTTTCTTTCATTATTTTATGCAATCCAAAACACTCTAACCTGCCGCGGTTTGTATCTCTAGAGCCCGTCTAACTTGACCGCTTTTCCGGGACAAATGGATTTTTGAAGTACAAGTAAAAGAGAATTTTACTCGCCTCAACGGACAAGTAGCCTGAACATCAATAACAAACAAAAAAATAGCTAGGGAATCACTAAACCGAGAGAATGATTCTGATTTTATTACATTTATTGCAAGTTGCGATCGATTGTGGATAATAAATGTAGCAGGCCTACTGTATTACTGATGGTAAGGTTGCGCTGTTGACGCTCGCGCAGAGAAATCTACACACATGAGCGGAGCACACACACACACAGTTAACAACATACTCTGCCTATAAAAAATCTAAATGTGGAGTTTTTATATTTTAACATATGTTAAGCACTAAGCAGCCTCAATTATTTTTCCTGAATACCATCACGATTGAAAAAGTGACATTGATTTCCTACAACAGTTCAATAAACAGTTAAGATTAAGTCACTTACTGTTTATAAGCAATATTGGGTGTTTTTGTTCCATTTCAGCAGCGAAAATAGTTCCAAAGAAAAGTCACAGCAGAACCACGAAGCATCTCACAGGAACTCATCCTGTTTTCATTACTGAATGATTCAGCATTTTGAACGAATCGGTTGAGTCAAGGATTCAATGACCCATTCATAAACATCAACTGTCTCATTCTTGAATGAATCAACCGTTTGAACGAATCGTTTGAATTAATGAATCAATAACTCACTCATTTATACGGCCGCCTGCCGCCACCTATTGGCAGTTTAGTGTTATGTTTATAAGTAGCCTAGTATAATTCTTTTCAATATTTCTTATTTGCACATTTAAATCAATTTCATAACATTATTTTATGAAATTGTAATTTTTCAGTGTAAATGATTTAATTTCATCAGCCCTACCTAGGGTAACAGTATGCTTCATCTTTCATTTTAAATTCCTAAATTTGATCAATAAATTCAATTATTTAGAATAATAAGACACTATAGGGCATTTAATAATATTGGTGGATGGGGATGCCCTTAAAGGTGCATATATTACAATTTGCCTTTTTAAATATCAAAGCTGATTGAACACTGATGAGAATATTGCTTCAGAATAAAAAATAAATACATTTTAAAAATCCGGACAAGCAACTTTTTTACTCGGACAAGTGATTGACAGATTTACTTACTTGTCCGGAGGACAAGCACGTGAAAAGGCTTAAGGGGATAGTTTACTTTGAAATTAATTTTTGATATGTTTTAGCTTAACTCAAGGGCATCCAAGATGTAGGTGTCTTTGTTTCCACAGTAGTTTCAATTTTGATATTTTTAGGTTTGACTATCCCTTTAATGTCGAGCCCTGAATAATTTCCTACCCATCCCTTGCTGCCACTGAAAAAAAAAAAAAAAAAAATTACCTACCGACCCATGACCTCAACTGACAACCAACCGGAACCAAGTTTTTTTTTTTTTAGGCCTCGTACACCAAACGTCTGTACTCTGTATTGAGCTGCTTCATGTCAATCACTGTATGCTGTATGCTTTCGAATCAGTACTGTGATGTCATACACCAATCGTCTGTACTCTGTACTGAGCTGCTTCATGTCAATCACTGTATGATGTTTGCTTTCGAATCAGTACTGTGATGTCATACAATCGTCTGTACTCTGTACTGAGCTGCTTCATGTCAATCACTGCATGCTGTATGCTTTCGAATCAGTACTATGACGTCATACACCAATCGTCTGTACTCTGTAACAGGCGCGGATTTATGGGCGGCCAGATTGACAGGTGGCCCACCCAAACAGATTATTAAAAACAATTTAAATTTTTAATTTTCATAATAATAATGAATTAAGTTTGGCCTTACGGCCCCCCAACACTTTATATGATATGACAAGCGCTGAGCGCGTCCATCTCTGGCTCAGCGCCAGCGAGCGCACAGTTTGAATCTGGCAGTGATGTCATGTCACTGTACATATTTTGTCCAGACTTCGACACCCTTGCAAGGAGAGTAGACGAGGCTCATTGTTCACATTGGTAAGACAAAGAATAGGGCCCGTCCACAGATTGCGCACTCAATTTTGTAATTTCAAATGTACGTTCATAATGGAAGCAACGTTGTCGCGCGGTCTGGCGTCTGATTGACTTGTCAAACGCGTGCGTTTCGACAGTCAAGGGACGCGCGATTTGCCATAAAATATAATATCTTGACGACATTTATAAAATATAACATCTTGACCATATTTAATGTTAACATATATTGCATAAATATTTTTATGTATAAGTATGTGTAATATGACAAATATTATGCCCAGAGCTTTCAATCATTTTTTCATGTATTCTTCGGATGTTCATGCCTATTCCACTAGGCGTTGTAAAGATTTGTATCTTGCCTTTTGTAGAACTACAGCTAATCAATCTACACTGAAATACAGAGGGAATTCCCTCTGGAATCATTTGGACCCTGTTTTAAAGACTACAATCACTATAAACACTTTTAAAAGAGAGCTGAAAAAAATGTTAACATATAATTAAGTTTATTTTGTTAATTTATTGTATTAACATGATTGATGTATTGATTATATTGTCTTGCTTGATCATGTAATTTTATGTCCATTTTAATGAGATTTTGGGGAAGTGGTTTTATAAGACCTCATGTCTTCTCACTTTCTGCCGCACAGTTTTTTTTTTTTTTTCGTTAATGGACTTGTAAAGTTGTATTTTAAATGTTATATGTGCAAATAAATAAAATCTAAAAGCTCGCATTCTTAACGTGTGCTTTGTGGTCACGGAAAATGCGCATGAGAAACTCCCGGGTTTGCAGCAAAACGTGTGTCCTCGACGTGTGATCTGCTATTTAAACGAGATTGTTTCTGTCTGCAGGTGTTTTAGGTTAACAGCCATATATTGTCTTATTATTCGAAATAATTGAATTTATTGATCGAATTTAGGAATTTAAAATGAAAGATGAAGCATACATTTAATTATATTGGGGGATGGATGCCCTTTAACGGTGCAGAAATTACAATATGGTGATTTAAATATCAAAGCTGATTGATCACTCATGAGAATATTGTTTCAGAGTAAAAAAAAAAATAAATAAAAAAAATGCTTTCAAATCAGTACTGATGTCATACACCAATCGTCTGTACTCTGTACTGAGCTGCTTCATGTCAATCACTGTATGATGTATGCTTTCGAATCAGTACTGTGATGTCATAATCGTCTGTACTCTGTACTGAGCTGCTTCTTGTCAATCACTGCATGCTGTATGCTTTCGAATCAGTACTGTGACATCATACACCAATCGTCTGTACTCTGTAGAGAGCTGTTTCAAGTCAATCACTGTGTGCTGTATGCTTTCGAATCAGTACTGTGACGTCATACACCAATCGTCTGTACTCTGTAACAGGCGCGGATTTATGGGCGGCCAGAGTGACAGGTGTCCCACCCAAACAGATTTATAAAAACAATTTAAATGTTTAATTTTCATAATAATAATGAATTAAGTTTGGCCATACGGCCCGCCCAACACTTTATATGATATGACAAGCGCTGAGCGCGTCCATCTCTGGCTCAGCGCCAGCGAGCGCACAGTTTGAATCTGGCAGTGATGTCATGTCACTGTACATATTTTGTCCAGACTTGTACACCCTTGCGAGGAGTGTAGACGAGGCTCATTGTTCACATGAACACCATGACTTGGTAAGACAAAGAATAGGGCCCGTTCACAGATCGCTTCTTTTGCGCACTCAAGTTTGTCATTTCAAATGTACGTTCTCATAATGGAAGCAACGTTGTCACGCGGTCAGGCGTCTGATTGACTCGTCAAACGCGTGCGTTTCGACAGCCAAGGGACGCGCGATTTGCCATAAAATATAACATCTTGACCATATTTAATGTTAACATATATTGCATAAATATTTGTATGTGTGAATATGACAAATATTATGCCCAGAGCTTTCAATCATTTTTTCATGTATTCTTCGGATGTTCATGCCTATTCCAGGCGTTGTAAAGATTTGTATCTTGCCTTTTGTAGAACTACAGCTAATCAATCTACACTGAAATACAGAGGGAATTCCCTCTGGAATCATTTGGACCCTGTTTTAAAGACTAAAATCACTATAAACACTTTTAAAAGAGAGCTGAAAAAATGTTAACATATAATTAAGTTTATTTTGTTAATTTGTTGTATTAACATGATTGATGTATTGATTATATTGTCTTGCTTGATCATGTAATTTTATGTCCATTTTAATGAGATTTTGGGGATAAGACCTCATGGTCTTCTCACTTTCTCCCGCACAGTTTTTTTTTTTTTTCCGTTAATGGACTTGTAAAGTTGTATTTTAAATGTTATATGTGCAAATAAATAAAATCTAAAAGCTCGCGTTCTTAACGTGCGCTTTGTGGTCACGGAAAATGCGCATGAGAAACTCCCGGTTTTGCAGCAAAACGTGTGTCCTCGACGTGTGATCTGCTATTTAAACGAGATTGTTTCTGTCTGCAGGTGTTTTATGCTATATTAACAGCCAGTGTCTTATTATTCGAATTAATTGAATTTATTGATCGAGTTTAGGAATTTAAAATGAAAGATGAAGCATACATTTAATAATATTGGGGGATGGATGCCCTTTAACGGTGCAGAAATTACAATATGGTGATTTAAATATCAAAGCTGATTGATCACTCATGAGAATATTGTTTCAGAATAAAAAAAATAAAATATAAAAAATGCTTTCAAATCAGTACTGATTTTTTTTCTTTTTTTTCTTCTTTCAAATCAGTACTGATGTCAGGCGTTAAAAAAATAAAAAAATAAAAAATAAAAAATAAACTAAAAAAAAATGTGTTTGTTTCCGGTTTCCGACCGACCCTGTCAATTTATGTGCGACCCCAAATTATTTTATGAGCTTGGGGAAGAAATAATAAAAATTAAATATATACACAAATAAAAAACTCTGAGGCGAACTATTAATTTACGTTTTTGTACAGCTCCGTCTTTTTATAGCACGCGATGTAAGATGCATCTTGTCCTCCAGCAATCTATTAACAAACGAGGCAGATATCGTTCGTCAAACTGAACTATAATACATATTATACAAGTCTTTTTTTGTAATTTAGGATATTTTTATTCATGTTCGCACACATACAAATACATGCATTCATATGCATGCACACACCACATACTAATACCTCCATCCGCCTATAGTTTTATAAAAAATCATCCTATCATGATCCAATCATGATCCCAATCACATCTTCTGCTGTCTAGCACTTCTTTCGCCATGTATTTGTTCGTTTCTTTCATTATTTTATGCAATCCAAAACACTCTAACCTGCCGCGGTTTGTATCTCTAGAGCCCGTCTAACTTGACCGCTTTTCCGGGACAAATGGATTTTTGAAGTACAAGTAAAAGAGAATTTTACTCGCCTCAACGGACAAGTAGCCTGAACATCAACAACAAACAAAAAAATAGCTAGGGAATCACTAAACCGAGAGAATGATTCTGATTTTATTACATTTATTGCAAGTTGCGATCGATTGTGGATAATAAATGTAGCAGGCCTACTGTATTACTGATGGTAAGGTTGCGCTGTTGACGCTCGCGCAGAGAAATCTACACACATGAGCGGAGCACACACACACACAGTTAACAACATACTCTGCCTATAAAAAATCTAAATGTGGAGTTTTTATATTTTAACATATGTTAAGCACTAAGCAGCCTCAATTATTTTTCCTGAATACCATCACGATTGAAAAAGTGACATTGATTTCCTACAACAGTTCAATAAACAGTTAAGATTAAGTCACTTACTGTTTATAAGCAATATTGGGTGTTTTTGTTCCATTTCAGCAGCGAAAATAGTTCCAAAGAAAAGTCACAGCAGAACCACGAAGCATCTCACAGGAACTCATCCTGTTTTCATTACTGAATGATTCAGCATTTTGAACGAATCGGTTGAGTCAAGGATTCAATGACCCATTCATAAACATCAACTGTCTCATTCTTGAATGAATCAACCGTTTGAACGAATCGTTTGAATTAATGAATCAATAACTCACTCATTTATACGGCCGCCTGCCGCCACCTATTGGCAGTTTAGTGTTATGTTTATAAGTAGCCTAGTATAATTCTTTTCAATATTTCTTATTTGCACATTTAAATCAATTTCATAACATTATTTTATGAAATTGTAATTTTTCAGTGTAAATGATTTAATTTCATCAGCCCTACCTAGGGTAACAGTATGCTTCATCTTTCATTTTAAATTCCTAAATTTGATCAATAAATTCAATTATTTAGAATAATAAGACACTATAGGGCATTTAATAATATTGGTGGATGGGGATGCCCTTAAAGGTGCATATATTACAATTTGCCTTTTTAAATATCAAAGCTGATTGAACACTGATGAGAATATTGCTTCAGAATAAAAAATAAATACATTTTAAAAATCCGGACAAGCAACTTTTTTACTCGGACAAGTGATTGACAGATTTACTTACTTGTCCGGAGGACAAGCACGTGAAAAGGCTTAAGGGGATAGTTTACTTTGAAATTAATTTTTGATATGTTTTAGCTTAACTCAAGGGCATCCAAGATGTAGGTGTCTTTGTTTCCACAGTAGTTTCAATTTTGATATTTTTAGGTTTGACTATCCCTTTAATGTCGAGCCCTGAATAATTTCCTACCCATCCCTTGCTGCCACTGAAAAAAAAAAAAAAAAAAATTACCTACCGACCCATGACCTCAACTGACAACCAACCGGAACCAAGTTTTTTTTTTTTTAGGCCTCGTACACCAAACGTCTGTACTCTGTATTGAGCTGCTTCATGTCAATCACTGTATGCTGTATGCTTTCGAATCAGTACTGTGATGTCATACACCAATCGTCTGTACTCTGTACTGAGCTGCTTCATGTCAATCACTGTATGATGTTTGCTTTCGAATCAGTACTGTGATGTCATACAATCGTCTGTACTCTGTACTGAGCTGCTTCATGTCAATCACTGCATGCTGTATGCTTTCGAATCAGTACTATGACGTCATACACCAATCGTCTGTACTCTGTAACAGGCGCGGATTTATGGGCGGCCAGATTGACAGGTGGCCCACCCAAACAGATTATTAAAAACAATTTAAATTTTTAATTTTCATAATAATAATGAATTAAGTTTGGCCTTACGGCCCCCCAACACTTTATATGATATGACAAGCGCTGAGCGCGTCCATCTCTGGCTCAGCGCCAGCGAGCGCACAGTTTGAATCTGGCAGTGATGTCATGTCACTGTACATATTTTGTCCAGACTTCGACACCCTTGCAAGGAGAGTAGACGAGGCTCATTGTTCACATTGGTAAGACAAAGAATAGGGCCCGTCCACAGATTGCGCACTCAATTTTGTAATTTCAAATGTACGTTCATAATGGAAGCAACGTTGTCGCGCGGTCTGGCGTCTGATTGACTTGTCAAACGCGTGCGTTTCGACAGTCAAGGGACGCGCGATTTGCCATAAAATATAATATCTTGACGACATTTATAAAATATAACATCTTGACCATATTTAATGTTAACATATATTGCATAAATATTTTTATGTATAAGTATGTGTACTATGACAAATATTATGCCCAGAGCTTTCAATCATTTTTTCATGTATTCTTCGGATGTTCATGCCTATTCCACTAGGCGTTGTAAAGATTTGTATCTTGCCTTTTGTAGAACTACAGCTAATCAATCTACACTGAAATACAGAGGGAATTCCCTCTGGAATCATTTGGACCCTGTTTTAAAGACTACAATCACTATAAACACTTTTAAAAGAGAGCTGAAAAAAATGTTAACATATAATTAAGTTTATTTTGTTAATTTATTGTATTAACATGATTGATGTATTGATTATATTGTCTTGCTTGATCATGTAATTTTATGTCCATTTTAATGAGATTTTGGGGAAGTGGTTTTATAAGACCTCATGTCTTCTCACTTTCTGCCGCACAGTTTTTTTTTTTTTTTCGTTAATGGACTTGTAAAGTTGTATTTTAAATGTTATATGTGCAAATAAATAAAATCTAAAAGCTCGCATTCTTAACGTGTGCTTTGTGGTCACGGAAAATGCGCATGAGAAACTCCCGGGTTTGCAGCAAAACGTGTGTCCTCGACGTGTGATCTGCTATTTAAACGAGATTGTTTCTGTCTGCAGGTGTTTTAGGTTAACAGCCATATATTGTCTTATTATTCGAAATAATTGAATTTATTGATCGAATTTAGGAATTTAAAATGAAAGATGAAGCATACATTTAATTATATTGGGGGATGGATGCCCTTTAACGGTGCAGAAATTACAATATGGTGATTTAAATATCAAAGCTGATTGATCACTCATGAGAATATTGTTTCAGAGTAAAAAATAAATAAATAAAAAAAATGCTTTCAAATCAGTACTGATGTCATACACCAATCGTCTGTACTCTGTACTGAGCTGCTTCATGTCAATCACTGTATGATGTATGCTTTCGAATCAGTACTGTGATGTCATAATCGTCTGTACTCTGTACTGAGCTGCTTCTTGTCAATCACTGCATGCTGTATGCTTTCGAATCAGTACTGTGACATCATACACCAATCGTCTGTACTCTGTAGAGAGCTGTTTCAAGTCAATCACTGTGTGCTGTATGCTTTCGAATCAGTACTGTGACGTCATACACCAATCGTCTGTACTCTGTAACAGGCGCGGATTTATGGGCGGCCAGAGTGACAGGTGTCCCACCCAAACAGATTTATAAAAACAATTTAAATGTTTAATTTTCATAATAATAATGAATTAAGTTTGGCCATACGGCCCGCCCAACACTTTATATGATATGACAAGCGCTGAGCGCGTCCATCTCTGGCTCAGCGCCAGCGAGCGCACAGTTTGAATCTGGCAGTGATGTCATGTCACTGTACATATTTTGTCCAGACTTGTACACCCTTGCGAGGAGTGTAGACGAGGCTCATTGTTCACATGAAGACCATGACTTGGTAAGACAAAGAATAGGGCCCGTTCACAGATCGCTTCTTTTGCGCACTCAAGTTTGTCATTTCAAATGTACGTTCTCATAATGGAAGCAACGTTGTCACGCGGTCAGGCGTCTGATTGACTCGTCAAACGCGTGCGTTTCGACAGCCAAGGGACGCGCGATTTGCCATAAAATATAACATCTTGACCATATTTAATGTTAACATATATTGCATAAATATTTGTATGTGTGAATATGACAAATATTATGCCCAGAGCTTTCAATCATTTTTTCATGTATTCTTCGGATGTTCATGCCTATTCCAGGCGTTGTAAAGATTTGTATCTTGCCTTTTGTAGAACTACAGCTAATCAATCTACACTGAAATACAGAGGGAATTCCCTCTGGAATCATTTGGACCCTGTTTTAAAGACTAAAATCACTATAAACACTTTTAAAAGAGAGCTGAAAAAATGTTAACATATAATTAAGTTTATTTTGTTAATTTGTTGTATTAACATGATTGATGTATTGATTATATTGTCTTGCTTGATCATGTAATTTTATGTCCATTTTAATGAGATTTTGGGGATAAGACCTCATGGTCTTCTCACTTTCTCCCGCACAGTTTTTTTTTTTTTTTTTCCGTTAATGGACTTGTAAAGTTGTATTTTAAATGTTATATGTGCAAATAAATAAAATCTAAAAGCTCGCGTTCTTAACGTGCGCTTTGTGGTCACGGAAAATGCGCATGAGAAACTCCCGGTTTTGCAGCAAAACGTGTGTCCTCGACGTGTGATCTGCTATTTAAACGAGATTGTTTCTGTCTGCAGGTGTTTTATGCTATATTAACAGCCAGTGTCTTATTATTCGAATTAATTGAATTTATTGATCGAGTTTAGGAATTTAAAATGAAAGATGAAGCATACATTTAATAATATTGGGGGATGGATGCCCTTTAACGGTGCAGAAATTACAATATGGTGATTTAAATATCAAAGCTGATTGATCACTCATGAGAATATTGTTTCAGAATAAAAAAAATAAAATATAAAACATGCTTTCAAATCAGTACTGATTTTTTTTCTTTTTTTTTCTTCTTTCAAATCAGTACTGATGTCAGGCGTTAAAAAAATAAAAAAATAAAAAATAAAAAATAAACTAAAAAAAAATGTGTTTGTTTCCGGTTTCCGACCGACCCTGTCAATTTATGTGCGACCCCAAATTATTTTATGAGCTTGGGGAAGAAATAATAAAAATTAAATATATACACAAATAAAAAACTCTGAGGCGAACTATTAATTTACGTTTTTGTACAGCTCCGTCTTTTTATAGCACGCGATGTAAGATGCATCTTGTCCTCCAGCAATCTATTAACAAACGAGGCAGATATCGTTCGTCAAACTGAACTATAATACCAACACTATCTCACGACCAATTCGTACGAATTCGACGCATGATTAAAAAGTGGCTAATTCGTACTAATTCGTACGACCTCACTCGTACTAATTCGTACGATTTGTCTAACCCACGTGACGGTTAGGTTTAGGGGCGGGGTAAGGGGTAGGTCATTCGTACGAATTCATACGAATTGGCCAATTCGTAAAATATGTACGATTTAGCAAAATCGTATTAATTCGTACGAGTGAGGTCGTATGAATTGTTACGAATTAGCCACTTTTTAATCATTCGTCGAATTCGTACGACTTGGTCGTGAGATCGGGTTGATAATACATATTATACAAGTCTTTTTTTGTAATTTAGGATATTTTTATTCATGTTCGCACACATACAAATACATGCATTCATATGCATGCACACACCACATACTAATACCTCCATCCGCCTATAGTTTTATAAAAAATCATCCTATCATGATCCAATCATGATCCCAATCACATCTTCTGCTGTCTAGCACTTCTTTCGCCATGTATTTGTTCGTTTCTTTCATTATTTTATGCAATCCAAAACACTCTAACCTGCCGCGGTTCGTATCTCTAGAGCCCGTCTAACTTGACCGCTTTTCCGGGACAAATGGATTTTTGAAGTACAAGTAAAAGAGAATTTTACTCGCCTCAACGGACAAGTAGCCTGAACATCAATAACAAACAAAAAAATAGCTAGGGAATCACTAAACCGAGAGAATGATTCTGATTTTATTACATTTATTGCAAGTTGCGATCGATTGTGGATAATAAATGTAGCAGGCCTACTGTATTACTGATGGTAAGGTTGCGCTGTTGACGCTCGCGCAGAGAAATCTACACACATGAGCGGAGCACACACACACAGTTAACAACATACTCTGCCTATAAAAAATCTAAATGTGGAGTTTTTATATTTTAACATATGTTAAGCACTAAGCAGCCTCAATTATTTTTCCTGAATACCATCACGATTGAAAAAGTGACATTGATTTCCTACAACAGTTCAATAAACAGTTAAGATTAAGTCACTTACTGTTTATAAGCAATATTGGGTGTTTTTGTTCCATTTCAGCAGCGAAAATAGTTCCAAAGAAAAGTCACAGCAGAACCACGAAGCATCTCACAGGAACTCATCCTGTTTTCATTGCTGAATGATTCAGCATTTTGAACGAATCGGTTGAGTCAAGGATTCAATGACCCATTCATAAACATCAACTGTCTCATTCTTGAATGAATCAACCGTTTGAACGAATCGTTTGAATTAATGAATCAATAACTCACTCATTTATACGGCCGCCTGCCGCCACCTATTGGCAGTTTAGTGTTATGTTTATAAGTAGCCTAGTATAATTCTTTTCAATATTTCTTATTTGCACATTTAAATCAATTTCATAACATTATTTTATGAAATTGTAATTTTTCAGTGTAAATGATTTAATTTCATCAGCCCTACCTAGGGTAACAGTATGCTTCATCTTTCATTTTAAATTCCTAAATTTGATCAATAAATTCAATTATTTAGAATAATAAGACACTATAGGGCATTTAATAATATTGGTGGATGGGGATGCCCTTAAAGGTGCATATATTACAATTTGCCTTTTTAAATATCAAAGCTGATTGAACACTGTGATACAGATCGGGTTCTGTGTGAAGTGTAGGTGATGGAAGGAGACACAGGGTCGGCAATATCTGGGGCTCGTGCACTTTTATTTTTCACTCTTTCCACAGCGCCCTCCGCGCTCACAATAACGTAACTCAAATAAACAAATCACAAACAGAAAGTAAATGGGCAAAACTCTTCCCGCTGGCTACAGCTTCGCAATAGGCTCAATCTCAATGAAGACGTCGTGTCTGGCCGGTCCGTGCACGAGCTCCCAGTCTCTCTCCAAAGTGCTGTCTGCCAGGGCTGTTTATATGCGGTCTCCTCACGCCAATTACTGCAATCACAGACAGGTGTTCGTCATTTGAACTTGACCCGCTTACTCACCGCCTGGCTCCGCCCTCGCTCTCCCGCTGCAGATCTCGCCAAACCACGCACCCCTCGCCACATACCCCCACCGCCCGACTCAGGCCGGGGAGCCGTCCGGCCTGCAGCCCCCCCCCCCCCTCCTGCGGGAGAGGAAGTCAGCCACAGCCATCTGTGCACCCGGCCTGTGGATCACCTGGAACTTAAAAGGCTGTAACGCTAGATACCAACGGGTGATCCGCGCGTTGGTATCCTTCATTCGGTGGAGCCATTGCAGGGGAGCGTGGTCCGAACAGAGGGTGAACTCTCGGCCCAGGAGATAATAGCGGAGGGTGAGAACAGCCCACTTAATGGCGAGAGCCTCCTTCTCAATGGTGCTGTACATGGTCTCCCTCTTCGAGAGCTTGCGACTAATGTACAGCACCGGCCGCTCCTCACCCTCTATCTCCTGGGTCAAGACGGCGCCCAGCCCCCTGTCCGATGCGTCGGTCTGCAGGGAAAAAGGGAGAGAAAAGTTAGGAGCCTGTAACAGCGGGCCACCACACAGGGCTGCCTTTATCTGGGTAAAAGCCTGCTGACACTGCTCCGTCCACTGAACGGTATCTGGCGCCTCCTTTTTAGTTAAATCAGTCAGCGGGCTAGCAAGGTCCGAATAATTATGTACAAACCTTCTGTAATATCCTGCTAGCCCCAGGAACTGTCTAACCTCCTTTTTGGTCTTAGGTCTCGGACAGGTCGCAATCGCTGCCGTCTTGTCAATTTGGGGACGCACCTGTCCATGACCCAAGTGAAAGCCCAGATACCTAACTTCCACGCGCCCAATTGCACACTTCTTTGGGTTGGCCGTGAGCCCAGCCCCTCGCAGCGTTCTGAGGACAGCTCGCAGGTGCTGCATATGCCGCTGCCAGTCGTTACTATAGATGATAATATCATCCAGGTATGCCGCGGCATATGCAGCATGCGGCCGGAGGATTCTGTCCATCAGACGCTGAAAGGTAGCCGGTGCGCCGAACAAACCGAAAGGAAGCGTAACAAATTGGTGTAATCCGAACGGCGTCGTGAAAGCAGTTTTTTCTTTAGACATTGGAGATAAGGGGATCTGCCAATAGCCCTTCGTTAAATCCAGTGTCGAATAAAAGCGAGCAGTGCCGAGCCGATCAAGCAATTCGTCCACCCGCGGCATTGGATATGCATCGAATTTCGATACAGCATTCACCTTGCGATAATCCACACAGAACCGCACGGAGCCGTCAGTTTTAGGCACTAAAACTATCGGGCTCGCCCAGTCACTGTTGGACTCTTCTATTACCCCCATATCCAACATCGCTTCCAATTCCTCCTGTACCACTTTCTTTTTATGTTCAGGTAATCTATACGGCCGGCTGCGCACTACCACACCCGGGTCGGTCTCAACATGGTGCTGTATGAGGTTCGTGCGACCAGGAAGGGGCGAGAACACATCAGCAAACTCTGTTTGCAAATTTCGAATGTCCGCGATCTGGGACGGTGAGAGGTGATCTCCGCAAATGGCCAGAGTAGCGGATCGTGACTTTATATTCGCCTCTGGCCCGAGATCCTCCTCCCCACTCACTACCGTCGCCAGCATCGCAGACTCCGCCTCACTCCACTTCTTTAGGAGGTTGAGGTGATAAATCTGATGTGTCCCGTCCCTGTCGGATCGAAGAACCTCATAGTTAAGATCCCCAATTCGCCGTGTGACCACAAAGGGTCCTTGCCACTTGGCGAGTAATTTAGAGCTGGATGTGGGAAGTAATACAAGCACTCTATCTCCCGGTGCAAATTTGCGTAGTTTAGCCCCCCTGTTGTACAGCCGACTTTGTTTGTCCTGAGCCTGTAACAAATTCTCCATAGAGAGCCGCCCCAATGTGTGGAGTTTTGTTCTCAGATCCAGGACGTACTGAATTTCGTTCTTGCTATTTGAAGGTCCGTCCTCCCAAGCCTCTCTAAGGACATCCAGTACCCCGCGGGGCTGGCGTCCATAGAGCAGCTCAAAGGGGGAAAACCCCGTGGAGGCTTGGGGGACCTCCCGTACAGCGAACAAGAGGGGTTCTAGCCACTTATCCCAATTTTTGGCGTCTTCCTGCACGAATTTACGAATCATGGATTTCAATGTGCGATTAAACCGTTCCACCAAACCATCTGTTTGTGGGTGATAGACGCTGGTGCGAATCGATTTAATGCCCAACAATTCGTATAATTCGCGGATAGTACGTGACATAAACGCCGTGCCCTGATCGGTGAGAATCTCTTTCGGGATCCCCACCCGGGAGATTAATTGAAACAGTGCACCCGCGACGCTTTTAGCAGAAATGTTGCGGAGCGGCACTGCTTCGGGGTATCGCGTTGCATAATCCACCAGGACTAATGCAAAGCGATGCCCCCGTGCAGATCGTTCTAATGGCCCGATGAGGTCCATGCCAATTCGTTCGAAGGGGACCTCCATTAAAGGGAGCGGGCACAATGGTGCTTTTCGGTTGGCCGGTGGATTTACCAACTGACATTCGCGACAAGAGGCGCACCACCTGCGCACATTCTCGTGAATGCCTGGCCAAAAAAATCGGGTCATTATACGATTTAGTGTAGCTGCTTGCCCCAAATGACCAGCCATTGGATTAGAGTGAGCCGCCTGGAAAAGCATTTCCCGGCGGCTCTTTGGAACTAACAATTGAGTTGTATCTTGCTTTGAATGTGGGTCCTGG